>NW_015505896.1:532373-565555 GCF_001515645.1 Sinocyclocheilus grahami
ACAAAGATGTTTACTGTTAGCTGCTCTCACAGCAGCAAAAAAAAATGCTAGTCAATCTTTGGAATCCTCCTCACACAATGGACAGACGAACCTGGACTCATCATGGAACTCTCAACTTCCCGTATACATGGATCTAATGTGAAAACTGTAACTTTATGGCATTCAGCTTTTAATGTTGTCAGCTTTTCTAAAATCTTTGTAAAAATTATTTTATTGCAATTTATTTATCTATTTTTATTAATTAATTAATTTTAATTATTACTATTTATTTATTTTTTATATATACATATTTTTATTTTATGATTATTTATTTATTTATATATATATATATATATAGCACAGTTGCTGTTTGTTTTATATTACTGTTCCCAGAAGAAAATTCAATAAACAGTTGTTAACAAAAAAAAAAATATATATATATATATATTTCTCGAGCATCAAATTAGAATAATTTCTGAAGGATCATGTGACACTGAAGCCTGGAGTAGTGATTCTGAAAATTCAACATTGCCATCATATAAATAAAATACATTTGAAAATATATTACCATAGAAAATAGCTGATTTAACTCATAATAATATTTTGCAGTTATTACTATTTTACTGTATTTTTAATCAAATAAATACAGCCTTGGTGATCAAAATAAACTTATTTCTAAAACACAGACCTCAGCTTTACCTACAAGAACCTTTTGAATGTTAGTGTAATATGTAACTGTTGAATACCCATAATATATTTGCATTAAATTTTCTGAATTAAAAAAAATATTCTCAGATATTTGAGAATATATATAATATGAAAAATGGAAAAGAAAATAGCAATCAACTTGATCAAATGCATTATAAACAATGACCCAGATCAACTTTTTAATATCAACAATATTTTATAGTCATCACAATCAATTACTTATAAATGAACAACTGAATGTATTCTATAATTCATACATGAAATTGTTTATTATACATCACAATGCATGTTACATACATGCATCTAATAGTGCCTAATAAGTATCCTCGGTGTCACTCATATTGAGAGTGGGTGGAGGATTTGTCAAGGACACAGCTTTGACACCGCTGAGGCTCCTCATGGGATTGTTTGTGGCAAATGTTTGTGGTACAGAGGGTAAAGAAGCTGTTGGCTGGCAGGACATCAGCCCTGGCCAGTGGACAGATGTTAAGGATTAATCATAACTAGTTATAATTAATTATAAATATTTAGATCCGCTGTAAGCATTCATCTGACCTCTCAGTGTCAACTGTCTGTTAATTCTAAGAACGTTAATTTCCTGGTTAAGGAAAATAACTTTCTTACTGTACAATACTACTCAGAGCATGTAGCATAAATCTGCATAATTAGGGACTCCAGTTATGAGCAAACAATGAACAACATCCAGTGTGATACAAGTAAGACTTTATTAACTACATAAACACCTAAACTAGTCTAATATAAACACACACACACACACACACACACACACACACACATACAGTTGGTATAGGAAAAGGGTTCAAGCTTAGGCAGTAAAAAGAAGAGAAATAAAAACATGAAGCTATGGTACCATTTGATAATCAGCAGATCTACAGCCTGAAGGAAACATCAGTTTCTTAGTTCGAACACACCTTTGTAAAAAGGTGTAAATGATACTTAATGTATCAGTTAATAAGACTAAGTTTGATACTTGCACGTCTTGTCTGTCTGAAAGAGACATGCAATCTGAAGGCTCAAGTTCTTGCTGAAGTTGGTTGATGAAAAAGAACCAGTTTGAGTCAGAGGGTCTTGGTGACTGGAAAGGAATAATTCTGAGCACAAACAAATATTAACAAATGGTAAAAATATAGGATCTTTGTGTCCCAATATTTAACAGGTAGACACAGGGGCACAGGAAGATGTTTTCGGTTGGGGGTGCTGTGTGTGTCCGTGTTGGGTGAAAGGGGGGCGGGGGGTCAAGCCTCATTTGACAACTCCACAAAGCACTACAAGTGCATCGATATGAACACTCGTATAAGTGGCATACACACTGGGAAATTTGACTGCATATCACATTTTTTAAATGATCGATAGTAGCTGATCAATCTCGGGGGTTGGGCTGGGTCCGCTAGGCTTACTTGTCTCCGAGCTCGTGCTGGAGCTGGTTCATTTTGGAAAGTTTTTGCTGGGATGGGCATTTTAAATAATCTGAAATTCGATTTTGCACCATTATCTCATTGTATTAAAATTAATCTAACCCCCTCAGCATCCCTACTTCCCGCTTCCCTGGGTAGACATCATCTTATTACTTTATTGTAGACAGTTACTCCACAACATTCAATTTCAACTCAACACCATCATTTATCCTAATGAACTCTTCTTTTGTGCTTCCACTGCAATGGTGGTTTTCAGTGTGACATGAGCAAGAATACACACTATGGATTTTCCTATAAACATGTGAAATAGAGAAGAGCTTACCAGTCAATCACTTACACACTCTACAAAAACATGTTTAATTGGAAAGATATCAAATACCTCGCAACACAGTGTGCCTCCTGAAAGCAGATATTGATTTCAGGTTTCCAGTGCTATTGCACAAATGCCATTTCCAAGAGATTTTCCCATCAGCGGCTGTCAACCAGCACTCGGACAATGATTGATCGTTTACAAAGTGGATGACCATTGATCATTACTCAATCATGGAGATGGTTCCAGCCTGTAAAACGTCCCTGTCTAAACAGGTCATTTATCTTTAGAGGACCCCGCTGTCACAATGGCTTCATAACAACATTTTGCATCAAACGGGCAAATGTGTTGCGATTACTTCACTGGCATGTCCTGCAAACCCTCAAACATTAGTTTTAATTTTGCCCGGCTTCTGTCAAAATTTGATATCTCACGCGAGAAAATGTTCCACTGGATTGTTGCATTTTCCAGTCCTTTAAAATCATGAATGCCAAAATGAATGCTCAGTGAAGTATGAGCCGAGCAAATGCAAACAAAGTTAAGGCATGCTACAATTCACAAAACACATTTCATGCTGCAGACTTGAAGGTTGCATTTGAATCTCACACTGGATAAAGGTTGTATTGTGCCATAACACATATCTGTCCACGCTCAATCAGGTATACCAGTTTTGCGCCTGCTGGGCCAATAATTCGGTCCTGCCAGACTAGGCACTGCTGCGGGTGTAAAGCAGCAGACGATTTTGAACTCTGGGCCTGAAATGTCGGACATCTTGGCATTTATTCCCTGATGATCATCAGTAAACTGCTATGGACGGCTGATTCTGACTTTTACTTTAGAAATAATGGCAAGTCACTAGCTTAAAGGAAACACGTTCTATAATTATGTAGCAATTCAGTCAGTGAGTCTTTTGTGAGTTTATTCATTTAGTCCCTGTTCAATTGAAAACATTGTACAATTCATTCATCTTCTAGTCACCCTTATGTTGTTCAAATCGCATTTGCCTGGCTTTCGTCTAGAAAAAGATGAAATAGTGCATAATGTCTGGACATAATTTAAAATGAGACATAAAACTACAAATATTCCCGCAAATGTCATTCACACTCACTTTCACTACGGTATGAGAAGTAAAGATCCAATAAGGTATATGGAGATTTTGAAAAATAATAATCAAAATAAAACAAAATTAAACTAAAAAAAAGTGACTTTTAGAATGTAGCAAAAAAAATTCTAATTCAAAAATTCTAAATTTCAAATAAATGCTGTTCTTTTAATGCTCTTTAACACTGTTTTTATGTCCTTTCAAAGTAATTACATTTTAAAATATACAAACCCGATTCCAAAAAAGTTGGGACACTACAAGTTGTGAATAAAAACAGAATGCAATGATGTGGAAGTTTCAAATTTCAATATGTTATTCAGAATACAACATAGATGACATATCAAATGTTTAAACTGAGAAAGTGTTTCATTTTAAGGGAAAAATAAGTTGATTTTAAATTTCATGGCATCAACACATCTCAAAAAAGTTGGGACAAGGCCATGTTTACCACTGTGTGGCATCCCCTCTTCTTTTTATAACAGTCTGCAAACGTCTGGGGACTGAGGAGACAAGTTGCTCAAGTTTAGGAATAGGAATGTTGTCCCATTCTTGTCTAATACAGGCTTCTAGTTGCTCAACTGTCTTAGGTCTTCTTTGTCGCATCTTCCTCTTTATGATGCGCCAAATGTTTTCTATGGGTGAAAGATCTGGACTGCAGGCTGGCCATTTCAGTACCCGGATCCTTCTTCTACGCAGCCATGATGTTGTAATTGATGCAGTATGTGGTCTGGCATTGTCATGTTGGAAAATGCAAGGTCTTCCCTGAAAGAGATGACGTCTGGATGGGAGCATATGTTGTTCTAGAACTTGGATCTACCTTTCAGCATTGATGGTGCCTTTCCAGATGTGTAAGCTGCCCATGCCACACGCACTCATGCAACCCCATACCATCAGAGATGCAGGCTTCTGAACTGAGCGCTGATAACAACTTGGGTTGTTTTTGTCCTCTTTAGTCCGGATGACATGGCGTCCCAGTTTTCCAAAAAGAACTTCAAATTTTGATTCGTTTGACCACAGAACAGTTTTCCACTTTGCCACAGTCTATTTTAAATGAGCCTTGGCCCAGAGAAAATGCCTGCGCTTCTGGATCATGTTTAGATATGCCTTCTTTTTTTAGCCGGGTTTTAGCCGGCAACGACGAATGGCACGGTGGATTGTGTTCACCGACAATGTTTTCTGGAAGTATTCCTGAGCCCATGTTGTGATTTCCATTACATTAGCATTCCTGTATGTGATGCAGTGCCGTCTAAGGGCCCGAAGATCACGGGCATCCAGTATGGTTCTCCAGCCTTGACCCTTACGCACAGAGATTGTTCCAGATTCTCTGAATCTTTGGATGATATTATGCACTGTAGATGATGATAACTTCAAACTCTTTGCAATTTTTCTCTGAGAAACTCCTTTCTGATATTGCTCCACTATTTTTCGCCGCAGCATTGGGGGAATTGGTGATCATCTGCTCATCTTGACTTCTGAGAGACACTGCCACACTGAGAGGCTCTTATTATACCCAATCATGTTGCCAATTGACCTAATAAGTTGCAACTATTGCTACCTGTGCCAACTTTTTTGGAATGTGTAGCTCTCATGAAATCCAAAATGAGCCAGTATTTGGCATGACATTTCAAAATGTCTCACTTTCAACATTTGATATGTTATCTATATTCTATTGTGAATAAAATATAAGTTTATGAGATTTGTACATTATTCCATTCCTTTTTTACTCACAATTTGTACAGTGTCCCAACTTTTTTGGAATTGGGTTTGTATAAAAATAGAAAACAATTATTTAATTGTTAAGCATATTATTTAATTAAAACAATTATTTAATTGTTAAGCATCACCTTAATTGGTGAGTATAAGAGACTTCTTTAAAAAAACATTAAAAAGTATAACCAACTCCAAACTTTTGAGCAGTAGTGTATATGAATAAATAGGAATATATATAAAAACAACACCCAACAAAAGCTCAAGCACAACGACTCTATTACAATAAAATGAATCAGAAAAGGATAAAAGAGCATAAAAGCCCAAAGTCCACATTCAATGAAAAGTCCCAATTTAAATCAGTCTCTGCTTGGCATCAGAATCACAGTCGACGTCCATTAACTCTCAGTTCCCCATAAAGGCCATAGGAGTGAAGGTGCTGGAAAACAGAAGAAAAAACTGCCGGCATCCACCATACTAATCTCACATCATGTAATATCCACACAGATTATAAATCTGTTGGGTAAAGCTAGTATGCCCTAAAAACAAAAGATTGGCCGAGTCACTCATTTAAATAAAGTCATCCAATCAGATTACAGTCTCATTCTCTTTCTTTAAGGAAGATTGACGGAATATTAGTAGGCACACTGCAAGATCGTAATCAATAGTTCTCACAGCATGACCAGCTAGCAACCCTGCTATCTAGTCTAATGTAATCACGGGCAGAAGAACCACGCCAGTGTTCACTCTCGTCTCCACAGCACTCACAGTAGACTCTTAGCAGTATTAGCAGCCAGTCATCAACCTGTCTCAGGTGCTGCTAATACAAAAGTGATCCGTGAACCATCGATGACTCTATCTACAGGGCGTTGCACACTCACACAGCCATAAGCAGTCTCACCACACACGAAGAACTGACTACACAAGACGTTGGGGCAGGTGCAACAAGCCAGTTACAATTTTGATCACACAGTGCTACCACCTCGTGTCCCAGTCACAGCTGCCCTTTTATAGGGGAACATTCACGGCTCTAGTCCATTGTCCATTACTCATTAATTAGTTATATTTGCTTAAATAGAGACGAGGCTTGGAATACTGCTTACAAAAAAAAAACAACCCCAAATCTACAGGGATCCTCACTGTCCACCCAAACATCAAATTTGATGGAGCAAAACCTACAGCGCTATGTACAGGGTTGTTGTAGGCCTGCATCAGCTCAGGGAGGAAATCAGGCCACCTATCCATTGATTTCTTCAATGTGTGGAACATATTTAATGTCTGGTTGACTCTTTCTACCCTACAATTAACTGCAGGGTGAGTAGTTCGACTCTTGGTTGTTCCATATAACTGACAGAACTCCTGAACTCGAAATTTGGCCCTCTATCTGAATGGAACCGCAAGGGGCAACCAAACGTCCGTACCACATTAGTCCAAAGTGCCCTCACTGTAGTCTGAGCACTTTGATCTTTCTTTGGAACTGCCCATGCATAACGTGTGAACATATCTACCATAACTAATATGTTTTGATAGGTATCATTAGGCCGACCAAAGGACAAAAAGTCCAAGGCTACTACTTCCAACGGACAGGACACTGATGTAGGATTAAGGGGTCCAAGACTATTTAGGGGTTCAAGACTATTCCTTTCCTTCTGCAGGCTGCAGACACACTCAGAATGGAACCCTCTTTAACGTCAGTCCACTTTAACGTCAGTAACTCTATCTTGAAGAAACTATAGTTTGCATCATTTTGTTTGGCAGAGTGGAGGCTTCAGCTGGCATAAGTAATCACAGGCTCTCGTCCATCTTGCACTTGTGACAAGACAGCACCTAAACCTTGATGGCTGGCATCTGTATACAGAACAAACAGTCTCTAGGTTGGTGAAGGGCCCATGTTCCTGAGTCTCACTCCTAGAGAGACAAAGCGGATTGACCAAGTTCTGAGTCTCTAGCCCAGAGAGACAGAAGACAAACAGACATTTGCAACAAGGATAAGCTCCGGCGAGCAACCTTCACTTCAAGGTACTTTCATCTCTGTGTTTCAGGACCTTCTGCACCTACACTAAGGCCACGCCTGTGTTGCAGATTTTAGGACCATTTGGTGCTCCAGGAGATCAGCATCTCACAGCACTTTGTGTTCACGGATGTTGAAACGGATTCCTGCTCCTTTTCCCCACTGCATTGTTACCAGCACAACCAGTGGAAGAAGTCACCACCACCGGATTCCTCACACGGCCACAGAGAACATAAATATGACTTATCCAAACATCTTCCAGAGACCATGGCATTTTCTTATATTATCAGATCATGATTTTTTAACTTACATTAGATATTATATAGCAGATTGCAGTTGATAAAAAGTAATAGGTCATTTATTTGTTTGATGCATAAGGTTCTTCACCTTATTTGTTTCACATTAGCAACAGTTTATCTTTCCATAAGATAATGTAACTCTGACATCGCAACACCCAACTGAATCATTTTAAGCATCTTATGAATTTTATCCTTTTTCATTTATGGTCTTCATTTAGATGTTGTTGATTACTCTCGTATATCTTTTGTTAATAAAATGTATTTTAATATACTTGTGTCTTCCTTGTGTTGATAATACAGTAAGAGTTTCTACAAGATATCCCACCAATCTTTCTTATCTGATGTACTCATAACCGCACCTTACGTGACACGTGATCCAAAATCGTAACGTCATCGATGACATGAGTACCCATCACCACACTATATCGCCTCCCTGGATTGGCAAAAGCAAACTCAATATATATATATATATATATATATATATATATATATATATATATATATATATATATATACACACACACACACACATACTGTATATTCTTTAGCTTAACTATTGTAATTAAATGCAAATCAAGTCTCCTCTTTGCTTTACATGGAGACCACTATTGACACAGTTTATAGTTCCTTAAGTTCATTTTCAGTTAAGAATAATTGTTAATTAATTGTTTAGACAGCAAACAGCAAGGAAGCTCAATTGGTTTTAAAACAGAACTTATGTCAGCGCTGCAAAACGACACTGGTGCAGTGCAGAAATATGACAGTGGTCAGCAGTATCCACTGACAAGCATGACAGGCGTTTCCATCTAACTCGTCTCTCAGGACTATTTGAGAACACGGATGTGCATTAGAGTCACTTAAGAGTAACATGCCTTCTCCCTCTAGATCAATACTGTGGAAGTAGACATCACCTGCTCCCTTTATCAGGTGATAATTGCTGATGCTTCCTGCAGAATAATCCACTACCCATCACCTTTCCCTTTCAGGACAATCAGCTCTCAGATAGTCACAGACTTTTACTGCTGGCAATTCTGGTTCACTTTTCAGCATGACAAGAACAACCCACTTTTACAGCAACAGACCATCAGACTACAACATCAGGCTACACCAACAGTTTGTTCTGTTATTATGTGCTGTTTAGGGTTGGGTTAATATGAAAAAGACACCACAAAAACATCCTGAAGAATAATGCTAATTATTACTGGCAGCTAGGCTGCACAGAAAACAACAAAAATCTACCCAGGAAATATGTGCTTCTACTTACATTTCGGAAAAAATCAAAAATCGTACCTATATGTGCAAATCGCTGCAGTTTCCAATTGAAATTAACACTAGAGACAGTAAAACTCTGACAACTTTTACTCCATTTCACAGAAAGTATGATTTACAAGGCCAGAGTTTAGATTAAGAAAACCTAATTTTCGCAAAACGCCTTGCACAATATTATGTTATGACTTCAAAACAATTTTAACATGCTGTGAGATTTGAAAACTGATACTTTTGAATGTGAGCATCACATATACAGCCTCATATGTACTGTATGTTTTTTTTTGCCGGGGTTTTTTTTTTTTTTTTTTAAATCTTGACAGGGTTGCTCAGTAGCTCACATGATATGGCAATGCACTTGAGAGGTGAGGCACTCCAGTATGAATCTTGGGAAATTACAGTTCGACAAAACAGCTCAACCCGAGTAAGTTAAAATAGCAAGGTTGCATCAGCACACAGTGTTGGGGAAAGTTATTTTTTAAAGGGGTCATATGATGCGATTTCAATTTTTCCTTTCTCTTTGGAGTGTTACAAGCTCTTGGTGCATAAAGAAGATCTGTAAAGTTGCAAAGACTAAAGTCTCAAATCCAAAGAGATATTCTTTATAAAAGTTAAGTTAAGTTAAGAGTCAACCCCGCATACCTAAAACGGCTCGTTCTAACACGCCCCCACATGTCTGCGTCACGATGTGGGAAGATTTGCATAACGCCGCCCAAATGTTCACGCAAAGAAAGAAAAAAAACTTTTATTCTCGCTGTAGTATTGTTGTTGACGCTGCCGCCATGTCGTGAAGGTGCTGTGTGTTTCATTGTGAAAGCGAAACCACTTTGTTTGGCCTTCCAAAAGAGGATGATATCCGCTTCATCATGCCTCCGCCATCAAGCGGAGTCCAGCCCGGGGTCGTCACATGTGGTTGCCACAAGCCAGCCCGCCGCCGCCGCTCACTCAAGTTGGCCTCCGCTCACTCTAGCCCGCCGTGTGTGACGCTGTGTTTTGTTGTGAAAGCGAAACTACTTTGTTTGGCCTTCCAAAAGAGGACACGACTAGAAATCAGTGGTTAAGTTGTATTTACAACACTGTTCCAGAACAGTTCAACCCAAATATTCCGATGTGTCCAGCGCATTTTATGGAGGACTGTTTCCTGATCCTGGGAGAGTAGACTACAATGCCGGCTGTTCTGATTCAAAGACTGTAAGTACGTTTTTTTTTATATTTAAAGAATTTGCCACTTGGAGAAACAATAATGTACAGTATGTGGAAAATAATGTGTTTTTTTAACCTTAAACCGCATAAACACATTTCATTACACCAAATACACAGAATAATGTTCTTTTTAGCAACATCATATGACCCCTTTAAAAGTAATGCATTACAATATTAAATTACTCAATAAAAAGTAATTGCGTTATTTAGTTACTTTATATTGAAAGTAATGCATTATGTTACTTTTGCATTACTTTTTCTCATATGGGTTGGGCTTGCATGTTAATTTTTAATATATATTTTTTTTATTTTTGGCAGATGTTAAAGCCCTTTCACACCAAAAGTGAAATTAATAAGTATGTAAATTCACATTTGAATTTCATGGCCATAGCTCAAACAAACAGAAATACTTTTTTTTATTGTTAATTCATTTTTATTTTTTTATTTTTTTTATTTTGATATTCTAGTGGGCATTTGGCTTGTAGAACTGGCTGTCACTGAACTCAGCATGCATTTGAGAGCCATGAATATAACGCCTGAAGGCAAAACATACAACACAGACTTACAAACACACACCCAGACAAACATAACATACTCACCAGCTTTCAGAGAATGCAAAATTACTTTAAACATTAATTTCCAGGAATCTGCTTTATTATTGGTTTGCTAACGTCTGCATGCATTTAACCACACAATTTTGTTTTGCACTGACTTGCAAATGTCTCCAAACTAAACCCACCCCAGTTCATGCAAGATGCTGATAAGTAGCCTAGCTGTGTCTGCTGTAGCAGAAGCCTATCTTCAAATATTCAGACATTGAAATCCTTCTTGTGTTATTTCCTTTAGTGGTGGTAGACTCATTTTCCTCTGCACTGCAGGTGTGTGGCCATGATACAGGCATGGGATACAGTGAGAGATAATGCTTATTCTCATGAACTATTGCTGAGTATTTTGATTGAACTGTGAGATCAATTTGCTATTCTAACAAGAAATCTGTCAAGCATGCTTTTTCACCTCATGTTTATTTTCTGCCCAAAGCTTGGGCCATTTCCTTCAAATGTCATTGTGCTGTAGTCGACATATCACCCATCCTACCATCACGGTGCTTTCCTCACAAAAACTGTTTGCAGAGATGTAATTCATTGCATGCACGTCAAATGTGACATTTGATTTGGGTTCCCATGAGGAAAAAAAATGTTAATCAGAGGGTGCTCTTTCACAGCTCAGGAGGTTATATGGAACTCTCAGTTGCTTCATTTAATTGTCTCATTCATCAACTCTGTCTCAGATGTTTCTCCTAAAACTCTTGAAATAAAACTGTTAAACAATAATACTAATACTACTACTACTACTAATAATAATGTAAATAAGAATGGAATACTTAATAAAATATAATAAATATAACAAAATGTAATGAAAATTTCATGTTGAAAAATTAGTTTTATTTTTAAAAAGTAACACATTTTTTTAGGAGTATAGAGTTATAAAAATATGTATATCATAAATGTGTGTGTGTATATATATATATATATATATATATAAGATATATTTTGATAGCAAACTTGACCAGATAGACAAATGACCAGAATGACTGATAGATATCTAGATATCCAATTCCCCTTATTATTAATAATAAAATCATGACCCATTTTAAAATTATATTTCAGTTATGACAACTCTTGGAGTGATTAATTCAACCAGCATTTATTGGCAAGGCTATAAAATAAACATAAGCTTGATTTTGGCGGACGAGATTTGGCACATGAGCTGCTGCTGAGCAAATATAACAAAGGAAGACTGCTGCAAGAAATTTAGAACCCCCCAGCAGATTTCTACAGGTGGCGCTGGGGAGGAGGAGGGATAACATAAGCTTTCATAATCGCTCAACGTGCCGAACACAGGCCAGGATACAATATATATGGTTATGTGGATTAGGAAGTACTCCTGTTTGGCTGGTGCCACGGCGTTGAAAGAGCCAATCAATGATTAGTTAGAGTTTCGTGGCTGAACTATATATTTAGATTTATTTTGAAACTTTGGTAGACAAACAGATATCCAGTTTTTATTATTATTAATTATTGTTATTAGTATTATTATTATTATTATTATTATTATTATTATTATTATTATTATTAATAATAATAATTTATATTTTAATTGAATAAAAATAATACAATTATTTAAAATAAAATAACAATAATAACAGCAATAAAAATAAAAATGTGTTTTATTTAAGAAAATGATATATATATATATATATATACTGTAACTTGATGTTCGGTTATATTAATGGTTCTGAAATTCTTCTGATAAACACTGGGCTAGAAACTATAAACTATGGCACTGCTGCATAATCCACAGCAGGAATCATACTGTGTGACTGGTGTAGTCTGATTCCCTAGTGAATGACTATCATGAGTCAGTTCTATTTTGTAAATCAAATTTTACTGTGTAGCCAGATTCTTGAACAACTGACTCTTGTGTGTAAGTTCTTATTGATTAATCAAAACCATACAGCACGACCAGAGTAATATGATATGAAGTCATAAAGTGCAAATAGCATGGTTTAATTCTTAACAAATGACTCTTGGGTTGGTTTCTTTTATTATGAATTAGAAAAAAAATACCATGGGAGTCAATGGGAACCAGCAACTGTTTGATTACCAACATGCTTCCAAATATCTTCTTTTATGTTCAGCAGAAGAAAGAAATGCATACAGATTTGGAACAACTAGAGGGTGAATAAATGATGACAGAATTTTCATTTTTGGGTGAACTATCCTTTTTAAAGATGCATTTTATATAGTACAATTGTTATAAATATAAATGAATGAATGCGATGTTAGAATATTTTGCTGGTTTAGTATTGTTGATTATGCAATTAAAGTAGTTAAATGTATGTAGTTAAAGTTTCTCAAAAATGAAAATTCTGTAATCATTTACTCGCCCAAATGTCATTCCAATCCTGTATGACTTGGAACACAAGATGATGTTTTGAAGAACACTGACTTCCATTATTTGAAAAAGAAGGGGACAAATTTGAATCTCATAATGTTCCCTTTTGCATGAATTATCCCTTTAAGGGAGTCCAGGGCGCTGTGGTAAAGTTCTCTTAAGGTCATTGTTTGGAATCCATTTATGCCACCTCTAAAAGAACTAAGAAATCATTGAAAAATCTATGTAAATACATTTTTGCAAGCATTCGTTTAGCTTTATTTACTTTAGAAGGTATCTCATCAGTTGGAAAAGGAATTGCATTTCATTCAATTTCTGATTCTAGAGGAATCAGAAGCAGAATTGATCAAATATTTCTTATGATTCTCGTGCCTATTACAGCAGAATAAAGTCTCTTTGGACAAAACAACTGCCAAATGCATAAATGTAAATGTAGGTTTAAGACTAAGAGTTAAATCACCTTTATGCCTTTGAGGAAGGCACCAGGCAATTCCAGGTGGACTGTCCCAGTAGTGTTCTATGTCAACATTTCCACAAATTCCACATGCTTGTGTAGCGATAAATAAAGAGAGTAGATTCTCTTTGCAATGGTTCCATCATTCCCTTCTGATCAGCAAACGGTTGTAGCATCAAAAGCAAAGACTCTAGTCTGAGAGCAATCCATCATGGGGGGTATTTCTGAATGAGAGTCTCTCCCGTGTGTGACCACAGAAAGAGAAGCACAACATCGGGGAAACATTTTCTTGGAGTCTCTGCACTAAGAGCATTGTGAGGATGTCTGCCGAGACCCCGACTGACACCCCAATAAACAACACTGGGAAAGAACGATGTCACTTCAAAAGCAATTTGATCACACACTGCAAAAAATGAAAGGGGAGAGAAGTGTTGTCAGACTAAAAGGAGTGTGAGGAGAGGAGACAGTTCAAACACATCCAGCAATGGAAGATTTAATTTGCTTGTGATAGAAATTTGGAAGGAGTGTTGTCATAAGACCAGCGGAGCAGCTAGAGACGCCAAAGCTAGAAATAACAGTCCTTTCATGACTGTTACACTTGTTAAATCAAGGATGGTTTTATTATAACTTTCAAAAACCTGAGTGTGATGACATCTCTTCACATGAATCTTTCCAAGGCGAAATGGCTGATAAAATCTCTTTAGTGATGCGTTGCTGTATTGTTGCTCACACAAAGTGGTATTGGTACAAACTCTAAAGACAAAGTATTAAAGTTTTTATGCATAACTTGTCCTGTGCTGTCTTAGCTACAAGCATGAGTGATCTTAAACTGTGTCTTGTGATACTAATGTAAGTGATCAAACTTACAATTTAATACAATAAAATAAAACACTCTAGAGAAAATCACTCTTTTGACTTGAATCAGTTCATAAAAACACCTAGCAACAACCCCCCCCCCCCCCCCCCCCCCCCCCCCCCCGACCCCTAGTAACCACATTGCAACATGTTAAAACTTCCCAGAAAAACCTTAGCAACTCCCCCCAAAGCCACCCTAGCAACACCATTGCAACATTCTACCCCCCAACACCATAGCAACTGCATACCAATTTCTAACCCCCAAAACCACCCTAGCAACTGCATAGCAACATTCTAACCCACCAAAATCACCCTAGCAGCACCATACCAACATTGACTAGGTTTACATGGAGATCAGTAATCTAATTATTTACCTTATTCTGAATAAGACAATATTACGATTAAGGTGTTTACATGATTTGCGTTGAGAATATTCCTTTCATGTTCTCATTTTACATGTTATAGTACATAGATCGATTAATGGCACACGTCATTACGTCACCACGTGACGCCATCCGACGTCCCCTCCAGAATGTCACGTATAAACATATAAGGTGCATCCCATAGTTCGTCTTCATTATGATGCCACTTTGATAATAAGTTGCAGTTTTGGGTGTTTCATTTTTAATTTACTGAAAGCTTCAAGTGCAGTTAAATATTTGTCATGCTATACGTGCAAACAGACGAATGCGTTGTTGAAGCCATTCTTTTGTTTGCGTCAAACAGTTGATCACTGTCGTGTGTGTATCCTGTCGCAAAATGCGGCGAAAAGTTCTACACGATGGTAATAATGTGATTAAGGTGTGTATATGTCTTTACTGCTCTTCAATAATGCGACTAAAATAGGAATACTCCACATGTCTTAATTCGATTAGTGTTTACTTCCATTATGACTTTAGCCGGATTAAGGTAATCAAAAATCTCTGTTTACATGGTAGATTCTTAATCAGAGTATTGTCTTAATCCTATTAAAATCGGAGTATTGTTGTCCATGTAAACTTACTGAGTCTAAACCCCCAACACCATAACAACTGCATACTAACATCGAACCCCCAAAGCCACCGTAGAAACACCATAGCAACATTCTAAGCCCCCAAAGCCACCCTAGCTACATCATAGAAAAATTCTAACCCCCCAAAACCAACCTAGCAACATACACCCCCCCCTCAAATAAAACCCTTAGCGACACCGTAGCAACACCATGACTACATTCTAAGCCACCCAGGCAACACCATAGCAACGTACTAACCCCCCAGAAAACCCTAACATCATCATATCAACTGCATAGCAACATACTAACCCCCAAAACCACCATATGGAATGTGTAGCTCTCATGAAATCCAAAATGAGCCAGTATTTGGCATGGCATTTCAAAATGTCTCACTTTCAACATTTGATATGTTATCTATATTCTATTTTGAATAAAATATAAGTTTATGAGATTTGTAAATTATTCCATTCCTTTTTTACTCACAATTTGTACAGTGTCCCAACTTTTTTGGAATTGGGTTTGTATATAGCTTCATACCAACCCCCCAAAACCAACCTAACAACTACTTAGCAACATACTAACCCCCCCAGCCCAAATCCAACACAGCAGCTATATAGCATCATACTAACCCCCAAAACCACCCTAGCAACCTCCATATGAACATACTAACCCCCAAAACCACCCTAGCAACTCCATAGCAACCATACCTCCCCCCCACACACACGCCAACCAAATATCATGATTTAGAAAAGAAAAAGAAAAAGAAAAGAAAAAAAACTAGACTAAAAGTCAGATGTGTTTCAGATCAGTATTTGCTCTCAAAGGTGCTGCATCCTCTTTCGTGAAGCCTGTGTCATTCTAGCTGGGCCGGGCCACTAAACGACAGTTTTACTTACGCCTGACAGCCTGTCGCCACTCACAGATCAGGTCTTTCTCCTGCATATATTCTAATTGCTACAGCAACCGTGAAAAGCTATTCAGTGTGTCCATCAATCTCTCATCTGCAGACAGCAGGTTGAGGAGAAATTTATTCTGGGGGCAAGAGAATATGAGAGGCTGAGGAAATATATGCAGTGCTACATGTTATTTAACAGAGTCTCTTGAATATTGAAGTGATGGAGGGACTACAATGCAACTCTGCTACCCTTCTCATAAAGCGCCTGCGGTCACTCGTCTCAGCACACAGGGTAGTGGATCTACACATTCTTTTGCATAATGCATCCCAGCATGCGTTGTATCTGAAAGAAGCACTTTCTGAGAAAACAGGGAATTTAGGAATATAATATGCACGATATCTTTCAAAGTTCTGCACCATGGGCTGAATTTGTATTTATATACTGTATGTAGGCATGTCTGGAAACACGGGACACTGAAAACAAGCAAACGTTTGGTAAAATGTCTCTGTGATGACTGGGTACTACAACAGTTGCAAAAATACAGGCAGAATAGGGCATTTTTCATGAAAGCCTCATAACATATCTGTCCTTTTGGCATCAATGATGGCCTTTAAACAAGCCAAATCCCCAAAACATTTTATTTTTGCATGTAACAGAACACGAAAACAAAACCACAAAATGAGCTTGAATATCATATCACACTCTTTCACAGCTGTCTATCATTGCCTGGGTTTCTTCATCCATACCAACACACGCTGTTCCTGATAGTGGATAGCTCTATTTATTTGGACATGCTTTTATACTAAGACCAGCAAAAAAGCAAAATACTTCAAATGACTTTGCCCTGTTTATCTCATTGCCTATGATAAATTGAACACCTTGCAATTTATTTATTTTGGCATAGGAAATGAATTCACTCAGGCTGTGATCAGAATGTTGATCAGTGGGTTGCAGAATAATATTTATTTGATGAGCTGACCATCCATAAAAATGCATTTTTAGACTATATCCAACTTAAAAGCTACTTTTATACAGAGAGGTGGTGATTAAGAGACCGAAAAACCTGTTGCAAACGTCAACAAGGAGTGAATGATTCTATTTTTGAAGTATGTTTTGTTCTTTGATGGTTTGGTCTTTTTGATGAGGTCAAAAGCATGGGATGACTAAAAAAATATACTATAGTCAGCCTCTATTTGAGAACAATAAAATGCATCTAAATAGAGCACAATGTCCTTTAATGAAAAAAGAAAGAAGTAACATGCTTCATTATTAAATGAATATTTTACCACAAAATGAAAATTCTGTCATCATATATGTCAAAGGATGATGGATGTATTAATGGACAAAAAATTTGACATGAGGGTGAATAAATGATGACAGAATTGTCTTGCTTAAAGCATAACGTGATGAGCAGCCCCTTTAAGCAAAGCATGTCACAGAATGTCAGAATATCTTCAGCAGCTGTAAAACAGTTATATCAGAGCAGCCTTTCAGGACTTATGCATTTTGGTTTTAATGAAATATGCTTCTAAAAAGGGCTTAAATGAGAGCTACATTATTAAATTTGAATATTTATTTAAACATACTAGAGTTCAGATGAGGAACAGATCAGGGTTATCTCAGAATATTCTGAGAGACTTCATACATTTTGACTGTAGTTTTATTTGTCATATACCCACAACTACAGTGACATGTTCTTGTTGTTTTCCTGCCCACCTTGATACTACAAATATACACTATGGAAGCTTGTTTCTGCCTCAAGATAAAAAGAAAGGCAATTGTGACTTTTTATCTCACAATTCTGATTATTTTAAATATAATCGCCAGATATGAACTTACAATTCTGATTTTTAAAAAAAGAAGAAAAAATAAAGATATAAACTCAGAATTTTGACTTTTTCCTTGAAATTTTGAGTTTACATCTCACATTTCAGACATTTTTTTTTCTCTGAATTCTCGCAAATCTTTTTTTTTTTTGGCCGCACAATAAAAAACATAAAAGGTGATTGCTGTTTTTTTCTCTCAAATTTATGAATTCTTCTTTTGCATATGTGGGTTTATATGTCACAATTTTGATATTTTTCTTAAAATTTATATCTCATAATTCAGATTTTCTGCCTTTTTTCAGAATTGCAAGAAAAAAAGTCAGAATGATGTGCTATAAACTCAGAAAAAAATGCATAAAAGAAAGAGATTGTGAGATAAAAATTTGAATTATCAGAATTACCTTCTTTTTTTTGTATTATTCTGTAGTGGAAAAAAGCTTTCATACTACATTCAGTCCATAGATAAAGGAGACAACAAATACCTAGTGTAGGTATATCAAGTGTTGTACATTATGGATAGTAATTTACATTTACAAGTATTGAAATATACATGCAGAATATGTATGCATAGCATACTAAATATTCATAGACAAAGACATGGCTGTGCAAAATGACACTGCATCATTTCTTACAATGACTGCATCACTTTGACTTTGAATCTCAGACGTGACTGAAGGAATTGATAAGGAACTGATGCACAGGACAACTTCAATACTACTACTGACTGTCAATGAACTTTCAGTTAAAACCATTACTTTGCACCAGGATAAGTCTGTCCATTATTAGAAAAACAGTGGCAGGATATAGACAACTATCCTAACCTCCTCCACACATGAGCGCTGGAAAATAGATCTGCTCTCCAGCATGTCTTCTCTCATTAAGTAAATGTCAGCAAAGCTAAAGACGACCTCTCGCCGGACAATAAAGAACTGTCGATATTTGCTGGTTTCCTCTCATCCGTTTTTTACTTGCTTTTCTGTAACACTTATATTTCTGCAGAGAAAACCCAAAGAGACTTCACATGCTACTCAATCTATAGAGATTGTTAGATTATGATTCATGGATCTCAAAACACATTACAGGTATGTAGAAAATAGTATGCCATGGTGCTTAGGAAGCATACTGTTTCTGGTGGCTTTTTGAAATACGTACGTGTGCTTACATGTTTGCTTTTGAGCTAATATTATCCACAACTTTTTTTGTTGTTGCTGAAAATAGTGAGAAATGTGAGGTTAAAATTGTTGCATCAGTAGAAATGGCATTTAAAACACATTTCGCATAGACAGTACATTAAACAAGAAACTAATGTATGCGGAAGAGAAAATTTAGATTCTTACATACAAACACATCATATGCAATAGAGATGTTTGTGGTATATCGACATGCAAATAATGTTATGTTTATACGTCCCAATACCTCATACACCAATGAAGTACACAATTGCAGAGCAAGAGGGCAATCATAGAAGAGGGCAATCTGAGATGCGGCTTATGTAAAATGATTTGGAGGTGGGGGGGGGGGGGTATTGTGAGATAAAAAATTACCTTTTTTATCCTGTAGTGGAAACAAGCTTTCATACTACATACATATCTAAAGGAGACAAAATATAAATAGTGCAGGTATATCAAGAGCAAGTGTTGCACATTGCGGGTAGTCATTTACATTTACAAGTCTGCAACTCTGCATAGTCTTGAAATATACAAGCAGAATATGTATACATAGTGTACTAAATATTCATAGTGCAAGATGAAGACATGGCTGTGCAAAATGACACTGCCTCATTTCTTACAATGACTGCATCACTTTGACTTTGAATATCTCAGATGTGACCGAAGGAATTGATAAGGAACTGATGCACAGGACAACTTCAATACTACTACTGACTGTCAATGAACTTTCAGTTAAAACCATTACTTTGCACCAGGATAAGTCTGTCCATTATTAGAAAAACAGTGGCAGGATATAGACAACTATCCTAACCTCCTCCACACATGAGCGCTGGAAAATAGATCTGCTCTCCAGCATGTCTTCTCTCATTAAGTAAATGTCAGCAAAGCTAAAGACGACCTCTCGCCGGACAATAAAGAACTGTCGATATTTGCTGGTTTCCTCTCATCCGTTTTTTACTTGCTTTTCTGTAACACTTATATTTCTGCAGAGAAAACCCAAAGAGACTTCACATGCTACTCAATCTATAGAGATTGTTAGATTATGATTCATGGATCTCAAAACACATTACAGGTATGTAGAAAATAGTATGCCATGGTGCTTAGGAAGCATACTGTTTCTGGTGGCTTTTTGAAATACGTACGTGTGCTTACATGTTTGCTTTTGAGCTAATATTATCCACAACTTTTTTTGTTGTTGCTGAAAATAGTGAGAAATGTGAGGTTAAAATTGTTGCATCAGTAGAAATGGCATTTAAAACACATTTCGCATAGACAGTACATTAAACAAGAAACTAATGTATGCGGAAGAGAAAATTTAGATTCTTACATACAAACACATCATATGCAATAGAGATGTTTGTGGTATATCGACATGCAAATAATGTTATGTTTATACGTCCCAATACCTCATACACCAATGAAGTACACAATTGCAGAGCAAGAGGGCAATCATAGAAGAGGGCAATCTGAGATGCGGCTTATGTAAAATGATTTATAATGTCCATCTTGAACCTCAAAGCTGTTTAAAGAGGCTGAAAGGTAATGGAAATGCATAGAAATCACTTATTTCTGATTGTATTGTGTAACCAGGTGCTTGTTAAGGTGGGTTTAAATACGTTTAGTGTTAAACATAGCTGCAGACAATGTATTGAGAGGTCCTTTAAGGGACAGCAGGTGACGTCATTGTGTACACGTATGCATGGACGGATTTAGTGAATTGGGGGCCCCAGGCAAAATATAGGAATGGGGCCCTATACATTTGCACACATTTTCTAGATCAACCTTGAGGCTCCTTTTTTGTTGTGATGCTTGCTGCTGCACAATGGTGCCTCATAGTTGTGTCCAATGTTTCTACATTTTTCATGTGCATGTTATAATGGCTTTCTTTCATGTTGTAGACCACAAAATAGCAACTGATTTAAAGTTGAGATACAGGTTTTCACAAAAACAAAAAAAATTATAAAATGATAAACCTCACAATTGAGCGTTTAAACCAGGGGTGAGTCAGAAGTATAAATTATTATATTAATTTAAAACGGGGTTATGTGGGTGGATTTTCCCATTGGTCTGAACAAAAACTACAGACTGGATTACTGAAAATGGACATTCATTCTCTGCCAGTAGGAGGCGCTTTTGGAACGTCAGAAATATAGAATGAGAAAAGTGTGAAAAAATATAGCCTATATTGATGAGGAAAGTCCACTGATGAGTTACCAGCGTAAGCCTGTGTGCAAAGGCTCTCTAATTCTAAACTTTAAAATACATTTATTTTTAGTTATTTTAACTACAAATTTAAATAAAACTGAAAAAATAATGAAATGGCAGTTATACATTTACACACCTAAGGATTTTATCAACCAAAAAAGTAACTGCGTATGTGTCCTCTACTTGGTTCCTTCTCATAAATGAGTAAGCGGCATTTAAAACAATTATAAACATTTAATTATAAACAATATTTAATTACAGCTTCAGATGCATGATATTTTCATCTCCTTCAAGCAGGATACATAAAAAGCATGTTCAACTCGGACGGTTGTCGTGGTAATAAACACCGTAAACAGCAACCGTTCGCGTGTCAGCGCTGAATGCGCATCACCTATATGAAAAGCATTTTAGGGGGCCCTTGGCTTTTGGGGGCCCAAGGCGGTAACCTACCTTTGCCTAATGGGTAAGTCCGCCCCTGCACGTATGAATGTGCAAGCGTGAGCGCGCCATGAGGAAGTCACTAACAGTATCTACTGTTTGTAGCCCTTTTGTCTTCAGGTATAAATTTCTGTCTCACAGAAAGAACTTTGGGAGAAGCTGAGATTCTTACAAGGGTTAAGATTCTTGAAGGCTGACATGCTAACATCGCTGCTGAAGAATTGTGCAACACTACCACCTTCAATAAATTCTTCTCCCCACAACAACTCTGGTCAAGCTTTCTTATTTTATGTATTAGAGAAATCAAATTACCTGGATTGGCGAGCCACCCAAAGCACTGCTCAGCCAAATACAGCAAAATCTAACAAAGTGATATATTAGTGTGTCCCGTAAGAAACACAGGGAAAAAGTGAGTAATCACACTATGTCATGTCAGGTGTATTTTGTGAGTATTATTGTAATCTAACTGTTTGTGCAGTTCTAAGATGTTGTTTTCTTTCTAGGGTGCAACTACCATATTATTATTACTGGTGTTCCACTATCTGCATTGCTTTTTATTATTGCACACAAGAAGAGACAACAAATTGTACTTTATATTATCTTTATTTTGATGGTGAATAATTTGCTGCGTAATCAGAAGATAATTCTAGCACTGTATCTTGGTTTACTCCGGGTTTTCCGCCCAACGTACCTAAAAGAAAAGAAACAGAAACTCCTAACCAATTATATATTTTTATTATTGGTCCTGCATGTTATTTCACTGCGCCCACAATTAGTTTTTAATGTGTGTTCTAGCTGGCTGCCAATCACAATAATTGCATTGCCTATTTATATATATTTTCCCTTTGTGTTCAAAATAAGCAGTTGGCATGGAAATAGGATGTGCGACATTATAGTGCAAATTCTGTTTATAAAAAACAAAATCTATTAAAAACACTGTTGCTTGATCTAAAATAAACATTACCTTGAATGAATGAATGAATGAATGCATGAAATTAAACTATTTTCTTTCAACTATTACCAAGGATATATTTCTCATTTTCGTTTTGTTTAACTTGATGTACTAAACTACTGAAATATAATCATAATTAGTTATGGTTAATTATTCATATTTCCCCATGAGCTGATTCGCTACAAAATGTAGGCAATCAAAAAACCTAAACAAATTATTAATGTATAAATTTTAAATAAATGAAACTTATTTAATTAATCAAAATCAATTAAAAGTATTCTTAAAAACTACATAAAAAACTAATAAAAATGACAAAAACGTAATAGATAGATAGATAGATAGATAGATAGATAGATAGAAATAATTAAAACTATTAATAAAATAATATCTCAATGATACTACAATAATACTGGTGTGTCTCTAATCACTCGAGGTGTTCAGCTGGACTTTGCTAAACCAACAAACTCTATAAGCAATGACATGTACAGTTTCCTGTTTAATTGGTTTTAATTATTAATGCAAATTAATTGTTAATCTATTTCTTCACAGAGCATGTTCCATCACTTCGTGCACAGATGCCTCAGGATAAGCGTTATCTCGCACTGCAGTGAATGATGGCACTGTGCTGTAATGAATCACACATCACAAACTTCATTAATGTAAACTCTGCAATCTTCTGTATAAAACTCTTCCAAGGTTTCCTTAGTAAAAAAAAAAAAAGTACAGAAAGCACTACATGGGCTGTGTTCTAAAACCTAGTGAGCTGCATTGCTGTCTGCCTAACATCCTGACTCAAGTGGAATCTTGTTAGTGACAGATTTGGAACTCCCTACATAGGGAACAAATGAATAGTGTTCCAACTGCTAAGCAAACAATGCAAAACTCTAATAAGCATACAGAATATTAGATTAAATAGTTCATTTTTAATGAAATTGCACTATTTTTGTGTATACTAACCTTTATTTGCACAGTACCTATGATGCTGCCTAACCAAATATAACCAAAGAAGGTATTTACTAAGGCAACGTTATTAAACGTCTTATCTTTTGGAACAGCTTTTGCACCAGGGATGCACTAATGCCCTAAATTGCAGCCTACATAGGGCACTCAGTAGGTTTTGAAATAAAGCCAAAGTTTGTCTTTGGTTGCACTGACCTTGGATTCGCCACAGGCCGTGTGTAATGAGGGTAAACATTATGTTACGCCTGAAAGCAGTGCGAGAGAAGATGTCAGGTCATCTAATTGAATAATTGTCCCAACAGTCCTCCTGTTTCTCAGTCTCCCTCCTCCCTATGCGCTGATCAGCTGACAGGCATCCAGCATTACTCCATCTCGAGTCTCGTTTGCTGGCCGTATATCTATCTTTACTCTTCAGTCATGGTACTTTTGAGCATTTGTACTGTAAACAAGTCTTATTTGTCACAGGTATGTGCATATGCAAGAGGGTAAAACACTTAAATGAAAGGAAAATGTATATTGAACTCTTTTTCAGCTGTGCTGATTTTTAGTGATGTGTATCCTTCCTGACAGAATATCTGTGATGACATTAAATGTCTTCAGATGAAACTGTTTACATACGCTGACTGTCGGATGGCTGTGAATTCAGCACAGTTACGTTGAGCATAATTATACACGACATGAAATGTTGTCTTTCCCTTTACAAATACTGTAAATGCAAGGCAACACGATACTGGGAATGGATTGTTTTCAGAGTAGGTCCATTATGAAGTACATTTTTAAATATATATATGTATTGCTTTGTTCATATATATGAGTGTAAAGCAACAGGCATGGACTAAAAGACACAAAATGTTTGCTTTCTAGTAAGTGTTAATAAATAAAAAATAGGAAATGTAAGTAAATATGGGGGAAAAAATGCAAAAGCATGTGTCAAAATTACTAAGACTTAAACTAAAATTTAAATAATAAAATAAAATACAAGAACAGGAAATTCAAATCCATAATATATCGAAGCGGCTACACTGTCTTTCTCTTTATGAATACTGCAACAAGATATTGGGAATGGATTTTACTTTGTTTTTAGAGTAGGTCCATTATTAAATATATATTTTAAAGATATTTCTGTGTTTCATAAGAAAAGCATATAAATGAGCACCAGTGTTGGGAAGTAACTAGTTACATGTAACAGAGTTACATAATTTAATTACAAAATAAATGTAATCTGTTACAGTTACTGAGAAATTATTTTTTACATATTAGTTACTTATGAAAACGTTAATGATTACAAAGGGGATCACATCTGAAGATTTTCACACACATACAGGTTTGACAGATTTCTTTCTCTAATTGCGTTGACTGCTCTAAAATATGAGACACCAATGTTTCAGGAATTTAGGACACATGTTTATTTTATAACTGTTTTATTTTCTATTTGGGTTTATGTATATGCTTTATTTTTTTAAGATTCACTTTTTTACCATGGCATTGTTAGATGCCAGTGTTTCCTGTCATAGCTATGCAAAGATTTGATTTCAAAAACAGTATCATAGCCATTAAACTATATATTTGTATTGAAACTGTATTTAACCTCAGAACAATCTCAAAGTAAAAAGAGGTGCTTAAGTCTGATTTTGTGGTTATATAATGATTATAATCTGAATTCTAGTGATGAAGGATTCTGAAAGTTTGACAGTAATGAGTGTTGAGCACTACTGTAAGGTTAACCCTGCCTGGTTCAAATGTTTCAAAATGATTAACAGTTGAAAACATTCATTAGAAATTTAGAAAAATCCAAAAGTAATCTAATGTAATCAGTTATATTACTTTAATAAAGTAATTGAAATAGTTACACTACTTATTACATTATAAATAGAGTAACTTGTAATCTGTAAATAAATAAATGACAAAAGCACATGACAAAATTACTAAGACTTAAAGAAAAATGAAAAAAAAAATGAAATCGGAAAATGTAAAAACAACACTGTGACATGAAATGTATTTCTCATTTATTCATTCATATTCATTTATATATAGTATATATCTTGTACTGAAATGATTTTAGCAAATGGCTGCAATATCACAAAGAGTGAAAAATTTAAGGGGGTCTGAATACTTTCCGTACCCACTGTATATATATGAACAAGATATTGGGAATATGTTTTACTTTGTTTACATTTTTTATAGATACTGTAGTTGCATAAGAAAATAATAAATGAGCTCAAAACTACAGGCAAGGACTAAAAGACTTTTGTTTTCCAGAAAGACCTTAACTCTATATTTCCAGGTATAATATCAAGCTAACCATTAAAGCAGGCAGAGACATTGACCAAATGCACACTGCCGTGAGAGTGACAACAGCATTTATGCAACATGAAAGTAAAATAATAATAATCATTTATAATGTGCCACAAACACTTTTCAAGTCTAAGAAAATCTCACCATTCTAAATCGCTGCGTTGGTAATAGTTCACAGAACATATGGATTTAAAGATCAATTAACACATAGTGTCCCTTCATCCTTTTAAATGTAGAGGCTGTGTGAAGCCCTTGAGATCGTCAGGCACTTTCTACATGTAGACACAGTGTGTCTCTCCTTGAGCAGAAAGCACTCATTGTTCATGTAACCATGACAATGTTCTTGGCTCTCACTTTTAATACTTTAAACATTCAAGGCTTATATATTATTACAGTATGTACTTCTAACTCGAGAACAGTCCAGCATGCCCTAACAACCTTAACTGAATGTCACCCACCAAAAAAGAGTGGCCATGTTTGTTCTATTGCCGCTCACATTTAATTTGATCTGTTATTGGACGTTTATGGACCAAATAATATGATTTGATGCTGTCTTTATGATTTTAACAAACAGCCAACCTTAATTATGAAACTTTTTAAACCTTAAACCGCATAAACACATTGCATTACACCAAATACGCAAAATAATGTTCTTTTTAGTAACATCATATGACCCCTTTAAACATTAAGATTTGTACTCGTGGAAATGACTAAAGTACAGCATGTTTTAAACTGATTTTGAAATGATCTCTAATATGCGAGGATCTCAAATTCTCAGCACTGCTACCAAATATGAAGATGTAAATTTAGCAACTAAACAAGCAGCCCTTAAGGCATCTTTCCGATTTGTTCTCATTACACCGAGGAGAAATTTAAAAAAAAATCTTAAAAAATAAAACAATATCACCCCAGGCTGAAAGAGAATTATGTTTTAGTTTAAATCTTGCTTTTAGCAAATCCAGATAATAATCAAACTGCATTTACAATGGAAAAGAACACAAGAATAAACCCAAGGGAAAATGTCATTGCTCAGGGGTTGCCCTGTTATAGCAAGAGTTTTCTCAGCTAGATGACTCTCCTAAAATTGCTTAGAAATATATATGACATAAAAGATATAGAAGAAATACAACTATGTGAGGCAACAAACTCAGAAGACAATCAATATTGCTCAGAGGCTGCACTTTCATAGCTCTCAGGTAAGATAAAAATTAATACCATAAAATATAAAAACATCTGCCAAATGTTTACAATTATTTTCTTCAGAGGGAAAATAAATCACAAAAGCAAGAACTTTCAGAAAAAATTAAATTTGTTTCTCCATTTAACCTTAATGCCATCAAGAAATATTTGAAATATATTTAAAAAAAATCTGTATTGAAGCTTGTTTCTGCCATAGAATCAATAAATTAAAAAAAGGTAATTGTGACTTTTTATCTCACAAATGTATAAATTCTTTACGATGATGTTCTTCAGAGGGGGGAAAAAATCACAAATGCAGAAATTTTATTTTATTTTATTTTGCTGCAGAAAAAATCCAAACTCAGAGTTCTGAGAAAAAGTTATAATTGCAATATATAAACTCAAAATTGTGAGATGTGAACTCAAAATTACAAGAGAATCTGAGAAACAAAGTGCAAGATATAAACACGGAATTGTGCATAAATAAATTAATACACTTTTTTTATATTTATTTATTTATTTTTTTAATTATTTTTTTTTTTGGTGGAAACAGGCTTCCATTGGAATTACTATATTTTAAATATGCATAACACATAATCATCAGCATAAAAGAGTCTCAGCAAGCAAATGTATGTGGGTTTTGTCTGATAGATGCACTAAAGGCAAACACAAAACTGCTAATGAGAAAGGTGACAGATGACCGGCCATGTTCAGGCATATTTTGATCTATAATGACAGAGGTGGCTGAATGTGCATAAATAATTTTAATCAACTTCACAAGTGTAAACTGATTCCCCTCTCGGCAACATCACATTCAGTCAATCAACGAGATGCAGAAGGAACTTCAGGCAGTAGTTGAGGCAGAGGTACCTCAGTTTCAGTGGGTTAACAGAAAGCAGTTTGGACATCTCTGTCTGGTTTGAAAAGTTGAATCTAAACATTAATAGCAAATGGCTGTTGCAAACGTCTTAAACCAGCACAAAGCAACTGTGCATTAGAAAGCATGCTATTGTTATTTCTAATGTCAGCCATGCTCTCATGCGCCCAGAGAGTTAATTCATGATCTTCTCTTTGATAACTAAAGTTAACTGACAACTAAAACTGGTTGTTTTTGGTTCTATACACGGGGAAAAAAATAATTGGTATAGAATTTATTGTGAAACAATTTTCACTCAAACATTGCTAGTAAAGCTCACATTTAATTACAAAGAAATGGCAAGTATTACATTTAATCAAACAAAAGTTTAAAGTAAAAAAAAAACTAAAATAGTATTTTCTTAAAGGGGTCATACGATGCTTTTTTAAAGATCATTATTTTGTGTATTTGGTGTAACAGAATATGTTGACATGCTTTAATGTTCAAAAAACACATTATTTTTCAAATACTGTACATTATTGTAGGTCCTCTATGCCCCGCCTCTCTCAAACGCTTCATTTTCTACGAAGTCCCTCCTTTCCGACAAGCGCAGTCTGCTCTGATTGGCCAGCTGACCCAGTGCATTGTGATTGGCCGAACACCGCAAGCACTCGTCGGAATGTAACGCTCCTTACCATAATCGCGAGCTTCATCTTTCAAAATACAGAAGACAGAGCCCGAAAGGGGAACAGAGTCGCGTGACAGACACAGTGATGAAGCTGGTATGTGTGCTGTACACAAGCCACGGTTAAGACAGCTGACTCCACAGTGATGTGACCCCCCCCCTCTCTCTCTCTCTCTCTCTCACACACACACACACACACACACACACACGATGTGCAAAACTCTTCATTTGGACAGTCAATAGCAAATACTTAAACTAATAACGAAACAGTAGCTGATTCAGAAGCGCCAGATTGTCATAGCAAAGTCAGAATTATCTCCTCTCCTAGGTTCACGAAACGGTTGTCCATAAAATGCATTGCTGTTCTGTTGTAAGTAATCTTAAAGATTCCTAAATGCATCTACTTCTGGAAGGCCAAATAAAGTGCTTTTGCTTTCGCCTAGAAACACACAGCGTCTCCCTGACATGCTGCTTCAACACTAACTGCGGTTACTGAAACCACGCCTTCTTTCTTTGCGTACACATTTAGGCGGCATTATGCTAATATTTCCACATAGTGAGGTAGATATGTGGGGGCGTGTTAGAACGAGCCGTTTTAGGGGGGCGTGGCAGAGTCTTAACTTTGATAAAGAATATCTCTTTGGTTTTGAGACTTTAGTCTTTGCAACTTCAGGGATCTTATCTATGCACAATCAGCTTGTAACACTCCAAAGAGAAAGCAAAACTTGAAATCGCATCATATGACCCCTTTAATGTAATCCATTCATCTTTTTATTTTTGCATTTACATTTTTTGCAGTGTACCTTTAAGACATCCATGACCTATTAAAGGTTCATTTATGTAAAAACAAACAAACACAAAAGTAGCAATGCTTTATACAAACATTATTGTACAGTACATTAAATGCATTAAGCAGATGTTTTTTTCTTTTCTAAAGTGATATCAAACAAAGTGATTAATTATATGAAACACATTTGAAAGTAACATGAAAAATGTTGTAATGGGTTCCAAGATTGTTTAGAAGAATACAGGCTTGAATAAAGACTGGAAGTAAAAAATTGTAAAAGTGAAAGAAATTCAGTGGATTCATAGAATTCAATCCAGTGCTCATGGAAAAAATATGCTTTAGATGTTTTAGATAGCAGATACTGTGTTTACACACACACACACACACGTTAACTACAGTACTTTTTTTAGCAAATATGTTGTGATATTGTGCAAACTTATTCACAAATGTATTGTGAAGTTAATTGAGTAATTTAGTAATTTAGTAAAATCTCCTTTTCATATAACTCGTGTATTCTTGTGATGGTGCGTCTTGGCACCATGTCTACACCAGACGCGAGCGGCGCGGGGCGAAGCGACAAAATATAGAACCCATTATAATCAGTGATGCGGTCTACACTGGATACCGTGCCGCAACAGCTAAAGTCTGTTTACAATGACTAGACACATCACGCAACAATGCGACCGTTGCAAATTATTTGAATTTTGTGTCAGTACGTCATAGATAGAGCGAGGCAGAGGTTTACTGTTGGGGATTTGTCGTGTCACGCCGCGCCGCATCCAGTGTAGACAGCATCACTGATTATATTAGGTTCTATAGTATTTTGTTGCGCCGCACCGCTCACGTCCGGTGTAGACACGGTGTGTTAAGCCCACCCCAAATGCTCTCATTGGTTGAGACGTATGATGACACCCATCCCAAACCAGTACTGATCAACATCCCACCCCTCCTGTGACCCATGGTTTGTCAGTATCTGCATTCAGAGCCAGTGAGCAACGGAACTTTCAAAATAATAATTATAAAAATTGCATTAATGCGTGATAAAATAATTGTTGGCGTTAATTAATTAATGCGTTAACGCAATAATAACGCATTAACTTGCCCAGCCCTAATATATATATATATACAGTATATATATATATGTATATATATATATATATATATATATATATATATATATATATATATATACACAATATTTTTTGTCACTAAAAATTACAAAAATGAAAATGTGAGTTTGCTATATGAAGCTATCCTGAAACAAAAAAAACAATAGCGATGAAAAATAAACTAACTGCAACATTAAAACCAAAAAGAAATGCAAAAACCTTCAAAACAACTAATCCTGTTAAATTGCACTGAACTGCTATTAATATTTAAATATGAGTAGTCATGTGATAATGTATGTGATATCAACAATTTGATGATACTTGATGAACTGGAGTGCATGTCAGAGTATGTCTATACGTCATAATATTTCAGTAGACTTTTATAAGTATGCCATCAGATATCATATTCATCACTCTGTCTCTTATTTACTCACTCTCATGTTATTCCAAATCTGACTTCTCTGGCTTCAGTGGATCCCAAAAGATGTTAGGCATCATGTTACCTACTGACAGCTTCAATCAGCATTCCCTTCTCACTGCACTTTATTTTTCATACAATGAAAGTGACTGTGGGTGTCATTCTGCCAGACATCCACTTTTGTGTTTCACAGATGAAAGTCAGTCATTCGGGTTTGGAACAACGTGAGGGTGAAAAAAATGGCACAATTTTCATTTTGGAGTGAATTATCCATTTAATGCCTTCAAGACTGTACAGCTCTACTCCTAAATGTGCCTACTTTGTTGCATGAGTTTATATTTTAGTTTGTAGATAAATAAGTGAATGTGCTATAATTTGAGCACTGTTGATGCCTATCAACCCCCAGCCAACAAATTACATTACATCTTAGAAGAATAAAAAGAAAGCATCTGGAAAATTGGTCTTATGAAGTCTGGATCTGGATAAATTGGTCATGGCCATGACATGAAAGGCATTAAATGGAGGTCATGTAATAAAGGCTCAATTGGTGCCTTTGATCTGCTAGCGAGCAAATACCCCGCAAGAGCAGAGACACTTTCCTTTGGCTTTTATTTTTTTATGTATTTTTTGTGACCATGTTACTGCACAACTCAAGGGAAATCTACTTAGAATGGCGCCCATAGGTTAGATGATTCACCCCGGATTCACCCCGGATACTTGATGTCTGATGAGAGCTGATGGGAAAACATTTGTAAAAAGCCCTTCACTAGCTGGCATCAGACATGATTTTTACCTTAAAACTTGTACATTTTTTTCATACAATGAAAGTGACTGTGGGTGTCATTCTGCCAGACATCCACTTTTGTGTTTCACAGATGAAAGTCAGTCATTCGGGTTTGGAACAACGTGAGGGTGAAAAAAATGGCACAATTTTCATTTTGGAGTGAATTATCCATTTAATGCCTTCAAGACTGTACAGCTCTACTCCTAAATGTGCCTACTTTGTTGCATGAGTTTATATTTTAGTTTGTAGATAAATAAGTGAATGTGCTATAATTTGAGCACTGTTGATGCCTATCAACCCCCAGCCAACAAATTACATTACATCTTAGAAGAATAAAAAGAAAGCATCTGGAAAATTGGTCTTATGAAGTCTGGATCTGGATAAATTGGTCATGGCCATGACATGAAAGGCATTAAATGGAGGTCATGTAATAAAGGCTCAATTGGTGCCTTTGATCTGCTAGCGAGCAAATACCCCGCAAAAGCAGAGACACTTTCCTTTGGCTTTTATTTTTTTATGTATTTTTTGTGACCATGTTACTGCACAACTCAAGGGAAATCTACTTAGAATGGCGCCCATAGGTTAGATGATTCACCCCGGATACTTGATGTCTGATGAGAGCTGATGGGAAAACATTTGTAAAAAGCCCTTCACTAGCTGGCATCAGACATGATTTTTACCTTAAAACTTGTACATTGTGTAACGGAGGCCAGCGGTAGGTGCTGTGCAGGTAAACCTCACTCCCCTGATCTCAAGAGACGCACTAGCGACTGACGCTAGTGGCTGCAGTCTTTAGCCTCCTTGTTAGTGCGTCCGCCTCCCATGCCGGAGACCCACTCGGAGCGAGAACGAGGTGTGGTGGAGAGGACCCGGGAGAGAGGGGTTACAATTGCATGACACACTAAAACATGCATTTGCAATGTAATTCAAGATGATGATATTACAAAAAAAGCAACAACTGAAAGGTTATATGCACTAAGGTTAAAGTGCATTTGGTAGAAATGTATAAAAAAAAAAATACATCAGTAATGCACAACCTTGCTTAACTAGTGGTAAATATTAAAAACACACCAAATTGTTTGCATATTCTAATGCACCATTAGAAACATACATACCCTAGTTGAGCAAGACATAGTATTCTTAAAGGAATAAATTAAAAATGAAAATTTGCTGTAAATGTACTCGCCCTCAGGCCATACAAGATGTAGATGAGTTTGTTTCTTCATAGGAATAGATTTGGACAAAGTTTAGCGTTAAATCACTTGCTCATCAATAGATGCAATGGATCTGTAGTGAATGGGGGCCATCAGAATGAGAGTGCAAACAGCTGATTAAAACATCACAATA
>NW_015505897.1:0-1940 GCF_001515645.1 Sinocyclocheilus grahami
AAGCGCTATATAAATAAAGGTGACTTGACTTGACTTGACTTGGACAAATCGCAACTCGTTGTCACGAATCCGGACTATAAACTTCCGTTCACTCACCACCAGAGGTCACCCGATCTCCACATGGACTCTCACACTACACAGACTGTTACATATCACCCTGGACTACATTTCCCATGCTCCATTGCACTAATCACAAGCTCACCTGAAACCAATCACACACAGCTGCTACCTATAACACACACACTATATAAATCAGTCTCACACCACCATTCATCGCAGAGTATTGTTTAAGCGTTTATGCTGTTTAGCGTAGCTAATTTATGGAGCCAATTCCCTGTCATTGTTTGAGTTTTCCATAGTCTAGTTCTAGTCTTGCCTTGCCTTTTCTCGTGTTCTGATTCTTGCCTGTGCATCCTGGATTACCCCTCTCATCTCGCCCTGTTCGGATACTGATTACCCCTCGCCTGGACCATCGCCTGTGTTTGGATTGACCCTTTGGATTACCCTATTTGGACATTGTTCGCCGGAGATCGACCATGCCCGTTTACTGGACTATCCGTGTGTCTTGCCCTCAATATACCTGTTGCCATTGTCTGACCCTCGCCTGTTTCTGACCACGCCTTTGAATAAATGCTTTGCAAATGGATCTGCACGTCTCTCGTCCCTGTCGCCTCGTTACAGAATACTCGGCCACACAAGGATTCAGCAGCTTTTCCAATGGAAATGGACAATTCAATTCAAGTTTATTTGTATAGCGCTTTTCACGATACAAATCGTTGCTAAGCAAATTCACAGCAAATTAAGTTTCTACAATATTTAGTGGTAGCTTCTCAGTGGAGACTGTCAGTTAATGTACATATGGCAGAAATGTACGGAAAAATCAAGTAAAGATGTAATCAAACAGACGATGAACACTATTAACAGCAATTATTATATGATGCAATCAAACTTATAGCAAAATGTGGTAGTTCTGTATGTTGTTTCAGGATTGGCATCATCTGAGGTCCTATGAGGGGGTTGGCATCATCTCTTCTCAGGTGTTCTGGATCCAGACTGAAGCGAAGCTTGTGTAAATCCTACCCGTGGCTAAAACAGAGAAACAAATAGAGACATAATTAGCGCAGCTGCTGTTCCAACCAAGCAAATCAGATATAACTGCAGTACAAGATTATGAAATGCACTATTTGAATGCTTGGCCAAAGAGATGTGTCTTTAATTATGCTCCACTTACTATGTATAATCCATTACGGTTTATTTGTAATTAAGTAAAATTAAGTTTCGCCGGATTGGCCCATTATCCTCGTTTCATCCGCGCTCACGATGGCATCAGTTGTCCGGTTCAGAGTTCAGACACCTGTGGCGGGCGGTGCTGCTGTGCTGTGACAGTCATTACTGTTCGGTTCGGTAGTTCAGATCACACACGCTGTCGCTGAATCACGCATGCGCAGTATCATCAGCTCATCGGTTCTCAAATCGGACACGTCCGAAAGAAGCGGTTCTCAGTTGTGTACTGGTGATCCGAAAACCGTTGCAACCGAGAACGAGATTGAGATTCAAGAACCGCAAGAGCGATTCAAAAGGAGTCGCTTGTTTGCTCTTGCTGTAGTTTGATTACGTCATTTTTTATCTTTATATCACCTTGTTTAGAAATTAAATAAACTGTTCCTGAAAAACATGGATTATATATGAAACAAATAAATGTTTAGTTTGATAGTTTTACAAACAATTAATTGCTTCCAATCTTAAAAAAATTATTAACATGTAAGCACAACTGCACAACTTTTACTGTAATGCTTTTTAAACAACATCAATATAGAAAAATAATTAGAGCTATTTTTGAACATTAGATAGTTTGATCTGTGTACAAAATATTTGTTCATGTTGCATGTATTTTCTTGTACAGTATATTTTGTATGCTATTAATCTGTTATGGTGTATTT
>NW_015505897.1:8293-13230 GCF_001515645.1 Sinocyclocheilus grahami
ATCAGTTGTCCGGTTCAGAGTTCAGACACCTGTGGCGGGCGGTGCTGCTGTGCTGTGACAGTCATTACTGTTCGGTTCGGTAGTTCAGATCACACACGCTGTCGCTGAATCACGCATGCGCAGTATCATCAGCTCATCGGTTCTCAAATCGGACACGTCCGAAAGAAGCGGTTCTCAGTTGTGTACTGGTGATCCGAAAACCGTTGCAACCGAGAACGAGATTGAGATTCAAGAACCGCAAGAGCGATTCAAAAGGAGTCGCTTGTTTGCTCTTGCTGTAGTTTGATTACGTCATTTTTTATCTTTATATCACCTTGTTTAGAAATTAAATAAACTGTTCCTGAAAAACATGGATTATATATGAAACAAATAAATGTTTAGTTTGATAGTTTTACAAACAATTAATTGCTTCCAATCTTAAAAAAATTATTAACATGTAAGCACAACTGCACAACTTTTACTGTAATGCTTTTTAAACAACATCAATATAGAAAAATAATTAGAGCTATTTTTGAACATTAGATAGTTTGATCTGTGTACAAAATATTTGTTCATGTTGCATGTATTTTCTTGTACAGTATATTTTGTATGCTATTAATCTGTTATGGTGTATTTTGAAAAGCACAATAAACTTTTTGTATTCCACGTTGTTTTTTTTTTGGTTTTTTTTACAGTATTACAGTAAATGCTAAAATACTTGCAAGAATACATTTTAAGAGGAATATAGAGCAAACTATTTTCTGCTGGTTAGGCTTATTAGTTTGCTAAAACTCCCTGTTGCTAAGGGAGTCTGGGTGTAACCTCAAAAGTCAAAGGGCACGTACTACCCTTCCCCCACATAGCTGTATGCTGTACAGTGATGTGGGGGAAGGGTCACCTCCTTCTGACACCTCTCACCCCAAAGGTTACAAACAACAACCAAGGCAGACAGGTAGAAAGAGCAGCCACACAAGATGACCTCCAGAAAAAGAAGCAATATTTGGCTTCACTTTGATGAGGCTGGACCCCAGAAAGCAAAATGCAAGCTTTGTAGCATTATTTTGTCAGGCCAAGGAGGATCAACATCAAATTATAGAAGACACTTGCATACAAAGCATCCAACTGCATTGCTTGTGCAAGTGAGACAAGAGGAGTCTACAGAATCAACATCAGCCTCAGGTATTGCTTCTACAGCGGCCGTCTCTTCTGATACTGCTTCTACTTCTTCTGCATCCACATCTGGAACTGGCACCAGTGTCCAAAGACAAGACAGAGTCAAATAACAAGCTTTGTGAGAACACCAATTGGCCCTTTCAGAGAAAGCAAAGTTGATGATGAGTTGGTCAAAATGATTGCACTGGATTTACAACCTTTTTCAATTGTTGATGACACAGGATTTAGAAGATTATTGAAGGCACTTGATCCATCATGTGTTTTACCAAACCGAAAGACCATATCAAACAATCTGGTACCACAGCTCTACAGCAAAATTAAAGAAGAGGTGATGGTGAAAGTCAGCAAAGCTTCAGCTGTGTGTCTGACCACTGATTGCTGGACATCAAGGACAACTACTAGTTTTATGGCAGTCACTTGTCATTTCATTGATGAAAGTTTTACACGTTCATCATTTCTTCTGGACTGCTTCTCATTTACAGAGAGGCATACTGCTGACAATCTGGCAGCTGAACTTAAAAAGATTTGTGATGAGTGGGGAATCGCAAACAAAGTTGTTGCGTGTGTCACTGACAATGCCAGCAACATAAAAGCAGCTATCCGGAAAGCTGAATGGAAGCACTTGCCATGCTTTGCCCACACTTTAAACTTAATTGTGAGGGAAAGCTTAAAACCCATTCAGGGGATACTGGCAAAAGTGAAGAATGTTGCTGAATATGTCCACAGAAGCACTGTTGTAACAGAGCGATTAAAAGCAACACAAAAACCAATGGGCCTTGAAGAGCTGAAGCTTAAGCATGATGTAATAACAAGGTGGAACTCCACTTATTACATGCTGCAAAGATTTTGGCTGCAGAAGGAAGCAATTTCACATTCCGGCACATACAGGAGTGGCAGGGAATGAGGAAGCAGACCAATTAGCTAAACAAGTAATGACAAAGGAAAATATAGATATGCAAATTCTGCATAGTAAAGGTGAACTTAAGTCAATAATTAAAAAGGGGATAAATAAAAATTGGCAATTGTTTTGGGATAAAGAGTTTAAAGGCAGACATCTACATTCAGTACAACCAATGGTAGGTAGAGGAAGGAATTCAAGAGGGAGAAGAAAGGAAGATTGTGTTCTTTCAAGACTAAGGTTGGGACATACAGGGCTGAATTCAACATTGCACATAATAGGGAAACATCCAACAGGACTGTGTGATTGGTGTGGAGTTAGAGAAACTGTAGAACATGTAATTATTCAGTGTAATGGATATACGGAGGAGAGAAGTTAATCGATGAATCAGGGAAATCACACGGTGGCGGGACATGCTTTTACATCAATGAGAGGTGGTGTACAGATGTAACTGTGTTAAAGAAGATGTGCTGTTCAGATCTAGAAGTGCTCTTCATTAACTGTAAGCCGTTCTATTCGCCGCGGGAGTTTTGCTCGTTCATTCTCGTCAGTGTCTACATTCCTCCGCAAGCACACGTGAGCTCCGCTTTACAGAAACTTGCTGATCTGATCACAGAGACAGAACAACAACACCCGGACTCTGTTTTAATCATTCTCGGGGACTTTAATAAAGCCAATCTCTCCCGTGAACTGCCAAAATACAGACAGCACATCACATGTCCCACCAGAGACAGTAATATATTGGATCACTGTTACACCACAATAAAGAATGCATATCACTCTGTCCCACGAGCAGCTTTGGGGCTCTCTGATCACTGCTTGGTTCATCTTATACCGACATACAGGCAGAAACTGAAATCAGCTAAACCTGTATTAAGGACTGTAAAAAGATGGACTAATGAAGCAGAGCAGGATTTACAAGCTTGTTTTGACCTCACTGATTGGAGCGTCTTTGAAGCTGCTGCCACCGATCTGGACAAGCTCACAGAGACTGTAACATCTTATATCAGTTTCTGTGAAGACATGTGCATTCCAACCAGGACTCACTTAACTTACAACAATGACAAACCATGGTTCACTGCAAAACTCAGACAGCTCCGTCAGGCCAAAGAAGATGCTCACAGGAAGGGGGATAATGTCTTGTATAAACAGGCTAAATACACACTGGAAAAGGAGATCAGAGTGGCAAAGAGGAATTATTCTGAAAAAAATAAAGATTCAATTCTCTTCCAATTCAAGTCTCTGATCCATTGCTTCAGTAGATGGCGGTAATGCTCAATTGGTGATAGCGAGCCGCCAATAAAAAACGAATAAGAAGAACGATTAGTTCGCGAACCGGACATCACTAATGTGCGGCGCACCGTCTCGATCAGGCTCCTGAAGTCCCTCTTCAGTGTCTCCGTCTGCCGCAGCTTGGTGTCGTTAGCCCCCGCGTGAAGCACGACCGCTCCGGGGCTCTCGTCACCCTTCAGGATCGCGGGTATCTGCGCAGAAACATCAAGAACACGAGCACCAGGGAAACAGTGAGTGTGCACCTTACCTTCAGCTAACGTAGCACGGACATGCTGGACGATGGAGTCTCCAATGATCACAGCATCGCGTTCTGTCTCGTGGAGGGGAGCGAAGCAGTGCTCTCCCCCTCCGCCGCCTCCAGTCTTCGAGATCTCCACCCGGAACCGCTTCGCTCCCCTCCGCGAGACGGAACGCGACGCTGTGATCATCGGAGACTCCATCTCCAATGATCACAGCATCGCGTTCTGTCTCGTGGAGGGGAGCGAAGCAGTGCTCTCCCCCTCCGCCGCCTCCAGTCTTCGAGATCTCCACCCGGAACCTGGTTCGCGTCTTCCGCTGCGGCTGCGGCTGCACCCAGGGTCCGTGGTGTCCCGGCGCTGGAGTGAAGGACATCTGGGAAGATCGCGTCCTGGGTGCACCGGGCCTGTGCAGAGAAACACACAGAGTAGAGGTGGTGGGAGAGTTAGCAGCGGGCTGTATACTTACCTCGGACTTGTGAGCGTCAGCCTGGGATGATCCCGAATGCACCGAATGCAGCTCGAACGTGTCCTCACCTGCACTCAAAAGGAGACACACATCCGCCATAAAAGCAAGTAACAGTGAGTAAAGCAATGGTAATGTGTGTGAATAGAGTATTAGCAATGTAAGCGAGATTAGCGGCAACCATGCTGGCGATGCTAACGGGCTATATGCTAATAGCGGACTCGGGAAGTCAAAATAGAACTAGTGCTAACAAAGCGCTCTGATTGTTTTTGTTGTAGAATACAAAAGGGGATATATTCACATGTTATAGAAACAAAAATGATGGTGTATAAAATTAATTATATTATAGACGATAAAGAATTAACTTGACGGAGCTCAAACTCAAAACACACGGCAGCAACAAACAGGAAGGGACGTGATGCCTTGCTTGCTTTCAGAGCTGCGGATTCAATTAGTGACTGACGATTAAGTTTTATTTATTTTGCTCGGTTGCGGAAGAGGGTGACGGGATGGTTGCGAGCTATCAGCTCATGTCTTATCTGACAGTAGGAGCACGGGCCGCAGCAGAAGGACAACACACAAACATTGCAGATAGAGTCCTGTTAGAGAGAGAGAGAAAGAAATGAGTCAGTCACTAAACATAAAACTGACATCTAATATATGCTATACATCTAGTATCAAAGAATATTCTACTTCACACATAAAGGATTCTTCATTTAATAAAGGCCAGCTGACTTAACTTCTTGCACAGAGTTTTTTCTCTTGCTTTAAGTGTAACCTTGCTGTATTTATATGCCTAAAGAAACTGAATTTTCAACCCCTAAATAAAAATAATTTATAAAAAAAAAAAAAAAAAAAAGATAATATAAGGGGGGGAAAAAAAGAATTTAGT
>NW_015505897.1:13848-18438 GCF_001515645.1 Sinocyclocheilus grahami
ATGTGCGGCGCACCGTCTCGATCAGGCTCCTGAAGTCCCTCTTCAGTGTCTCCGTCTGCCGCAGTTTGGTGTCGTTATCCCCCACGTGAAGCACGACCGCTCCGGTGCTCTCGTCGCCCTTCAGGATCGCGGGTATCTGCGCAGAAACATCGAGAACATGAGCACCAGGGAAACCGTGAGTGTGCACTTTACCTTCAGCTAACGTAGCACGGACATGCTGGACGATGGAGTCTCCAATGATCACAGCATCGCGTTCTGTCTCGTGGAGGGGAGCGAAGCAGTGCTCTCCCCCTCCGCCGCCTCCAGTCTTCGAGATCTCCACCCGGAACCTGGTTCGCGTCTTCCGCTGCGGCTGCGGCTGCACCCAGGGTCCGTGGTGTCCCGGCGCTGGAGTGAAGGACATCTGGGAAGATCGCGTCCTGGGTGCACCGGGCCTGTGCAGAGAAACACACAGAGTAGAGGTGGTGGGAGAGTTAGCAGCGGGCTGTATACTTACCTCGGACTTGTGAGCGTCAGCCTGGGATGATCCCGAATGCACCGAATGCAGCTCGAACGTGTCCTCACCTGCACTCAAAAGGAGACACACATCCGCCATAAAAGCAAGTAACAGTGAGTAAAGCAATGGTAATGTGTGTGAATAGAGTATTAGCAATGTAAGCGAGATTAGCGGCAACCATGCTGGCGATGCTAACGGGCTATATGCTAATAGCGGACTCGGGAAGTCAAAATAGAGCTGGTGATAACAAGGCGCTCTGATTCTTTTTGTTGTAGAATATGATAGGGGATATATTCACACGTTATAGAAATGAAAATGATGGTGTATAAAATTGATTTTAAGATAGACGATAAAGAATTAACTTGACGGAGCTCAAACTCAAAACACACGGCAGCAACAAACAGGAAGGGACGTGATGCCTTGCTTGCTTTCAGAGCTGCGGATTCAATTAGTGACTGACGATTAAGTTTTATTTATTTTGCTCGGTTGCGGAAGAGGGTGACGGGATGGTTGCGAGCTATCAGCTCATGTCTTATCTGACAGTAGGAGCACGGGCCGCAGCAGAAGGACAACACACAAACATTGCAGATAGAGTCCTGTTAGAGAGAGAGAGAAAGAAATGAGTCAGTCACTAAACATAAAACTGACATCTAATATATGCTATACATCTAGTATCAAAGAATATTCTACTTCACACATAAAGGATTCTTCATTTAATAAAGGCCAGCTGACTTAACTTCTTGCACAGAGTTTTTTCTCTTGCTTTAAGTGTAACCTTGCTGTATTTATATGCCTAAAGAAACTGAATTTTCAACCCCTAAATAAAAATAATTTATAAAAAAAAAAAAAAAAAAAAGATGGTCTGTGAGGGCCAGAAATCTTGCTTGTTTGTAGGTGACCAAATACTTATTTTCCCGAGGAATTTACCAATTAATTCTTTAAAAATCCTACAATGTGATTTTCTGGATTTTTTTTCTCATTTTGTCTCTCATAGTTGAGGTATACCTATGATGAAAATTACAGGCCTCTCTCATCTTTTTAAGTGGGAGAACTTGCACAATTGGTGGCTGACTAAATACTTTTTTGCCCCACTGTATATAGATAGATAGATAGATAGACAGATAACTAATAATTAAAAATATAATACGTTTTTTGCTAACATTTATAAATGAATGTATATTTTATTTTTACTGGAAAACATTAAAGTTTTTCTTTTTTTTTTGCAGTGAAGTCAAAATACATTACCTCAATTCCATAGGTGCGTCAGACAGTGTTACGACCCTATAGTTTTGTTGTGTTTTGTTCTGCTGGTTTGTGTGTGTCTGCCCAGGTTGCTGCTGATTGGTTCCTGCCAAATAAAATATTGGAAAAATAAGTTGATTGTTCACGCTTGGGTTTTTTCATGTTGCGCTCTACCCCTAGACGGGGCATAACAGACAGACACTCTCATAGCCATAGTGATGGGTGGGAAGAGACCAAAACTGTCCAACAGAGGCAGGCAGAGACACTCTCTGTGATCTCTGGCTGTGATGCAGGCGAAACATGGGCAGCACCAGAGCGCAAAGCAACCTGCCGAACAAGAAGGGAAAAATCAGTCACCATGTGAAAAAGAGAAGAAACGTACAGATATACTCGATTCAGATGCGTTAAATATTATATGAAGACACAAAATTACTCAGTCATTGAGGTTGTCACATTCACAGATGCCAGTGGACCACTGGTCAGAACCAGGAGCCAGAACAAGTGGCTTGGGCTGCTGAATAACTATTTTAGTTGCCATGATGACTAGTGCTCTGAAAGAGAAAAACCAATAAAACTGAAACATGCATTTAAGGTCAACTCTGTATTTGTTATGTGCATTAACACATTTATTAACTTAGTATGCGTATGCAGTTCTTACCGTGTGAGAGGAGAGACAGTTGGGGATGACGATGGAGATTAGTACTGAGCCTTTGTGACAATCTGTGTGACAGATGTGATTGTAGCTCTGTGTAGCTTTGTTTTTCTGTAAAATCTCTATCACTCTCTGTTGTTTAAAGTGATAAAATATAACTTAATTCCCACCATATTTCTGATATTATCTATCAACCTAATCTGATTAATTTGATCGTTCGCTTTTATTCTAAAACCGCGAGTGCAGCGCACCAGCATTCGTTAGCTTGTCATTAGCATTTCCATTCGTGCCTATTGCTGTTTTTTTTCTCTCTCGCTCCGTTTTTTTCACAAGTTCATCAAACAACTGTGGTAAGTAAGAATCATTCATCAATCACGGTGAGTAATGGATTCTTCTCCTGCTATTGTTGTTTGCACCGCTTGCCACGTATAGTTTATCTCTCTCTGTCGGTGATGAGGGATTCACATGTGATAAATGCAGGGAAATAGTTAGGCTGACAGAGAAGATTTCAGAATTAGAGACACGCATCCAAACTTTAATTGAGGACAGTAAGAATGTGAGGGCTCTAGATACGGCTTTGGATGCGACTAGCTCAGGGAGTCCTGTACATTGTTCGGTTCCGGTTACAGAGCCTCCGCAGCAGGGCAACTGGGTGACTGTGAGACGGCATAGTCGTGGGTCAAAACACCGCTCTTCCGTTCCGTTCCGATCAGAACATTAAACAGGTTCTCCCCACTCAGTGACACACCCACTGAGAAACATGATCAAAGTGCTCTAATTATTGGCGATTCTATTGTACGGAACGTGAAAATAAGAGACACCAGCCACCATAGTCCAATGTTTACCGGGAGCCAGAGCGCCTGACATCTTGGCAAATTTAAAAGTGCTGGCTAATGCTAAACGTAAATACAGTAAGATTGTTATTCACGCCGGCGCTAATGATGTTCGACTTCGCCAGTCGGAGATCACTAAAAATAACATTAAAGAGGTGTGTGAACTTGCAAGCATGATGTCAAACACTGTAATATGCTCTGGTCCCCTCCCTGCTTACCGTGGAGGTGTGATACATAGCAGACTCTCGTCACTCAATGGCTGGATGTCTAAGTGGTGCTCGCAGAATAACATAGTTTTCATAGACAATTGGACGAGTTTTTGGGGCAGACCTGACCTGTTGAAAAGAGATGGTCTTCATCCCTCCTGGGGTGGTGCCGCTCTTCTCTCTAGAAATATGGCACATAGACTTAGAGTTTGTACTTGACTAACTGGGGCCCAGGTCAGGAAGCAGACAGACTGGCTAAACCGACCGTCTGCTAGCCGCCTCACGTCACAGAAACCAGTTCATTCTCAGCACATAGAGACTCTTTCACCTAGATAGCACACTATAGAGATTGTGTCTGTTCCCCGAAACTACAAAATACAAAAAACCTTCAAACCAATTTAAGAGTAACAATTTAATTGATGTTCAACAAATAAAAAACAGATGCAATACAGATAAACAAATGATAAAGCTTGACTTATTGAATATCAGGTCCCTTTCTACGAAAGCACTTTTTGTAAATGACATGCTCAATGATCATAACCTAGATGTGCTCTGTTTGACAGAAACCTGGCTAAAACCTGATGATTACATTATTATTTTAAATGAGTCTGCCACCCAAGATTACTGTTATAAACATGAGCCACGTCCAAAAGGTAAAGGGGGAGGTGTTGCTTCAATTTATAACAATGTTTTCAGTATTTCTCAGAGGGCGGGCTTCAAGTATAACTTGTTTGAAGTAATGGTGCTTCATATAACATTGTCAAGAGAAACAAGTGTTAATGATAAATCCCCTGAGTCATTTGTACTGGCTACTGTAGACAGGCCACCAGGGCACCATACAGACTTTATTAAAGAATGTGCTGATTTTATATCCGAGTTAGTGCTGGCTGCAGATAAAGTTTTAATTGTTGCTGATTTTAATATCCATGGTGATAACGAAAAAGATGCATTTGAATCAGCATTCAAAGACATTCTGAACTATATTGGGGTTAGACAACACGTGTCAGGACCTACTCATTGCCACAATCATATTCTAGATGTAATACTGTCACATGGAATTGATGTTGATGGTGTTGAAATTATGCAGCCAAGCGATGATACCTCAGATCATTATCTAATCTTGTGCAAACTTCATATAGCTAAAACTGTAAATTCTACTCC
>NW_015505897.1:19311-40691 GCF_001515645.1 Sinocyclocheilus grahami
TTACAAGTATGGTAGAACCATCACTTCTACCACAAAAGACTGCTTTGTAAGTAATCTTCCTGATTTATCCCAATTCCTTAGCATATCCAAAACCTCAGAACAGCTTGATGATGTAACAGAAACTATGGACTCTCTCTTTTCTAGCATTTTAAATACAGTTGCTCCTTTACGCTTAAGGAAGATTAAGGAAAACAGTCTGACACCATGGTATAATGAGCACACTCGCACCCTAAAGAGAGCAGCCCGGAAAATGGAGCGCAGCTGGAGGAAAACAAAACTAGAGGTATTTCGTATTGCTTGGCGGGAAAGTGACCTATCCTACAGAAAAGCATTAAAAACTGCTAGATCTGATTACTTTTCTTCTCTTTTAGAAGAAAACAAACATAACCCCAGGTATTTATTCAATACAGTGGCTAAATTTACGAAAAATAAAGCATCAACAAGTGATGACATTTCCCAACAGCACAGCAGTAATGACTTTATGAACTACTTTACTTCTAAGATCGATACTATTAGAGATAAAATTGTAACCATGCAGCCGTCAGCTATAGTATCGCATCAAATAGCTTGCTATAGATCGCCTGAGGAACAATTCCACTCATTCTCTACTATGGTTTATTCTCTACTCATTCTCTATTTCCAGTCAGGATTTAGACCGTATCATAGTACTGAGACTGCTCTCACTAGAGTTACAAATGACCTGCTCTTATCATCTGATTGTGGTTGTATCTCTCTATTAGTGCTATTGGATCTTAGCGCTCCGTTCGACACTATTGATCACAACATTCTCTTGCATAGACTAGAAAACTTTGTTGGCATTAATGGAAGTGCATTAGCATGGTTCAAATCGTACTTATGTGACCGCCATCTATTCGTAGCAGTGAATGAAGAGGTATCATATAGATCACAAGTGCAGTATGGAGTACCTCAAGGCTCAGTACTAGGGCCGTTACTCTTCACGCTTTACATGTTTCCCTTGGGAGATATAAACACGGTGTTAGCTTTCACTCTTATACTGATGATACTCAGCTCTATATTTCTTCGCAGCCTGGCGAAACATACCAATTTGAAAACTTGCGGAATGCATAGTAGTCGATATAAAAAGACTGTGTAATTTCTTACTGCTAAATTCTGAAAAAAAACAGAGGTGTTAATTTTAGGACCTAAAAACTCTGCATATAATAACCTAGAACACTCTCTAAGACTTGATGGCTGCTCTGTCAATTCTTCGTCATCAGTTAGGAACCAATCTTTCGTTAGAAAGCCACGTTTGCTTCAAGTATAACTTGTTTGAAGTAATGGTGCTTCATATAACATTGTCAAGAGAAACAAGTGTTAATGATAAATCCCCTGAGTCATTTGTACTGGCTACTGTAGACAGGCCACCAGGGCACCATACAGACTTTATTAAAGAATGTGCTGATTTTATATCCGAGTTAGTGCTGGCTGGAGATAAAGTTTTAATTGTTGGTGATTTTAATATCCATGTTGATAATGAAAAAGTTGCATTGGGATCAGCTTTTTAATGTGTTTATGCGGTTTAAGGTTCAAAAAACACATTATTTTCCATATACTGTACATTATTGTTTCTCCTCTATGCCCCGCCTTTCTGAAACACGTCGATTTTTATTACAAATCTCATCGGTCTGAAAAGTGTGACGGAAATGTTACATCCCTCACCATATTGTGATGATGCCCTGTCCGGGCGGAGCGTGATTCAAAAACATGAAAACCCATTATAAACGAGGCGGATTCGACGAAGGAGCGTCCGGAGGGCTTGCGGCAACCACATGTGACGACCCCGGGCTGGACTCCGCTTCGTCCACGGTGAAAGCCAATCCGGCGATCCACAGCGCGAAGTTGATGTATTTTCTCAGTGACCAGCACGGATCAGCTCCAGGCATGACGAAGTGATATCATCCTCTTTTGGAAGACCAAACAAAGTAGTTTCGCTTTCACAACGAATCACACAGTGCCTTCACGACATGACGGCGGTGGCAACAATACTACAGCGAGAATAAAAGTTATGCCTTCTTTCTTTGCGTGAACATTTGGGCGGCGTTATGCAAATCTTCCCAGATAGTGAGGTAGGTATGTGGGGGCGTGTTAGAACGAGGTGTCTTTGCAACTTTACAGATCTTCTTTATGCACCAAGAGCTTGTAACACTCCAAAGAGAAAGGAAAAATTTAAATCGCATCATATGACCCCTTTAAAACAACTCATTCATGGTCATCATTACCCATGAGAACCCCTAGAGCAGGGTTCCTCAAATTTTGTCCTGGAGGGCCAATGCGCTGCAGAGTTTAGCTCCAACTCTGATCATTATGGAACCATTTAGACAAAAAGGTTCTTCTATGGCATTGTGAAGCACCTTTATTTTTAAGAGTGTAGAAGGTGTGTTGGAGAGATGGCACAACAAATACTTATTAGATCACTTGTTGATATGCGTTTCTTAAAGGAATAGTTCACCCAAAAATTACGCCTATCATGTAGGCCTATTCATGATCCATCAGCCTCATTTTTGACATTCCACACCGCAGACAACATTTAGTGAAAATGACATGCTTGAGGGTGTTATAAATGTTGTTCCCACAACTTCTTTGTACTCTTTCCATAAATGATAGCAATGCAATTAGTTAATTTAATTAGGAATAACACAAAACATTTAAACCATGATTTTGCAATGCAATAAAAAATGCTCTCCGATCTGCTTGTATTTTATGCATGATTTCTGTGATATAAAATATGCACCATAGAATATGCATATAAACATTCACACGTCTGGCACAAATTCATAATGCTGAAACAAATATTACACAACTCTAATTTAGCCTTGTGTGTGCCTATGATGCATATAATAGAATGGCTCACTCTAGTGGTTAACCATAGCAAGATTTGTGTGTGTGTATTATTTGTTCGTTTGTTTAGATTAGCAGAAGATTCATTTTTGTCATATTTGACAGCCACAAAAAAATGTATATGTATTTAAAAAAGTCAATTGATAAATTCCAGGCTTGTAAAACTAAGGTGACAAACAGTAATGCTAATTGGACCTACCGCAAACATTATTGGTCGAGTTTATATGAAGCCCTCTCTCTGCACTGGGCATCTTGCTATCATATTTGACCCATCTCTAACTTCTGTTGTAGACACCATCTCTCGTGTTAATGACTCCATTCCTCGTCTCTAACAATGCATGTCTCCACCGCATACCGCTGACAGATGCTGAAACTCGTTACGTGTCTGAGCTGCCCTGTTATTGCCTCAGAACAATAACATTAGTACCGTGTTTCAAGCTCGGAAATCAGATTCCATCACACTGCGTGTTTGTCAAGATTACCTTGAATAACGTCGGATCAGATGGCTCTTGTAGAACTTCTCCATTTAAACTCGAAAATATATGTAGGCTACGTTTGTAGTAAGCCTACCTGTGCATTTATGGGTAGCCTACTCTTCTGGTCTCACATTCAGCACACTGCCAAGTGCCAAAAATTTTTTGAGTATCGGTGTAACTAAAGTAATGTAGGCTAGTAGGCCTATCTGGCAGATACTTTTATCCAAAGTTACTAAAAACTAGTGCAAACGATTAATCGCATCCAAAATATAAGTTTGTTTAAATAATATATGTATGTGTACTGTAGGCTATATTTATTATGTATATATAGAGTATATATATTTTTAAATATTTACATGTGTATATACATATATATTTTTTTATATTATTATATTTTATATTATACATAAATATAGGCCTATTTAATATATAAACAACATGTTTCTTAAATGCATGTGTTTGTATTTATACATAATAAATATACACAGTACACACACATATATTATGCAAACAAAAACTTATTTTGGATGCGATTAATCGCAACGAATCTTTTGACAGCACTACTAAAAACACAATCTACTCCTTCACAGACTCAAGACCTCTAGTCTGTCACCAGGGCTGCGTTCAGCCCAGACAAAAACGGTGCAAAACCTTTTTTTAAATGGAAACGGTGGTGCGTTGAACACCCTGTTCTGATGATGCAAGAGTTGCAATTATGGCAGCTGAGAAGGCCATTTTTTGTGTTCTTTTTGTAAAATACTGTCAAATACGCTCGATGTTACAGTCACTGCCCTTGCCCTCCAGAATAAAAGAGAACATCCCAATCGAGTGAAGGGATTTGTGGAAACTGTGATTCCTAATTATTGTGATCCAACATTTGCCTCGCATTTCAGGATGAAAAGACAAACATTTCAGGTGAAAGATAATCCACTTCTTACCTCCAAGACTGTGTTCTATATGACCTTATTATTTTTATTGTGAGTATTAGGCTTATCATTAATCGCTGATCACTGTTGTTTTGCTATTATATTTTAATATTTACCATTATATAATCAGAGGGGTATAGAAAAGTTTATGAAAGTGTCACTCCACAATACAATAGCAAAATATATAAATATGTATAGTATTTTTATGTTACATTAATCAGTGTCTTGCACACCATCCTAAGGAAAGGATATGGACCAAAAGACATTGCAATTACTAAATGATATTTAGACAGACTTAAAGAAGTTCCAGATCTATACTTGTGCCCTTATTATTTCAGTTATTTTGCCTTTAATGTAATAAACATGTGCAAACAATATACTTGCTCTTGTGAATTTATTTGGATGTTAGTTACATTGTGCGAGCCGTCTCTTTAATACCGCGTGGTTTATATACATGTTGCTGCTGATTGGGCTGACATGTTTGACACACCCACCAAACAAGAGAAAACGTATCTCAAACCCTGTTGCACACCGTTTCCAGGAAACATTTCGTTCAAACTGGAAACCGTAGCAAAACGGTGCACACCAGTTTGAGCTTGAACTTGCCCCAGGTTTTGGTTAGCCTCTACTTATGGATTACTTGTAAACTTGGGCCACCTACTGGTGGAACTAAATAATTACACACATTTTTTTTTATCACTTAATTTTTTTTAAATTCGTCTAAATTAATCATAATTACACTATTTTTTCTGCTGTTGATATATAGGCCTACAATATGACTGTTTTTCCCCCTCCAATATGGCATTTATTACACTTTAGTATTTTATTTTTTTTACCAGCCAGTAAAGTACACAGTTTTATTTATTTTTCATTTACACAACAGTACAAACTTTTATGGCGTAAACATGCAGTCAGCACAAGGCAACATGACAATCTCACATAAATGTAATGTATGCAGGTCCAGATCTAACGTCATTGATAAAATGCTGATCAATTTTGGAATTTTTTTTCGACCAACTGGGACACAATATATAGTAATATTTGGGGTTATATATATATATATATATATATATATATATATTACATGGGCATATATAGTACCAAAAACATAATGAGAGAAAATAAGGGTGTTGTTGGGTGGCAGTTGTGTTTATCTAGCTTGACTTGTGACAGGTTCACGGGCATCCATTTCCCGAGACATCTGACACCATACACAGGGACAACAACAGAAGGTAAGAAGGCAGTCCTTTGCGATATTACCCTAGAGATAGAGAGAGATTAATTTACAAATATAAGGGAGGAATTTATAAGGCAGAATAGTTGTTTGAATAGTTGTAGTAACAGTGTGGTTTTGTATACCAGACATACAAACTAAGATATTTTGTAAGACATTTTACAAAACATTCATAGGAGAGCCTTTAGAAAGATGAACATGTGTCCGAACCTCAATGCTGTAACGATGGCGCATGGATACCCTCATCAAACCAAACTGATCAATCAGAGGAAGGCAAAAACACTCGCCATACCTCTTAGCCGTATTACACGCAAACCAAGGAAAGCAGAAGAATGAAATGCAACCTATAAATGCAATTTACTGTTAGTGATGCGAAAACATAAGAATGACAACTAAATTATGATACTCAGAAGAGACTCACACTTTGTTTTATTGTTTAAGTCCAGGCAGCCAAAGATTCCAGTACTCCAGTGGTTGGAGGCTTTGGGCTGCTGAGATGACATCCTGTGTATTGCTTTTGAGATACTTCTTTTAGAGGTGTTCACATAAATAATTAAAAACAACAAATTAGCTGCACAAATTTCTGCAACGAATGGTGAATAACAAGTTAACATTATATTTTGTAATCATGGCCTAAATATTCTGAATACACTAAATGCATTATATTTATTACAATGTATTTATTAAATGCAGAAATTAACACATTATTTTCCCAACCCTATTTTGTTTAGATAAGCTTGGTTCCATTTCCAGACGCCGTGCGTGGTATTGATATTGTATGCCTATTCTTTACTGAAAATGGGTCACAAACACAATGTATATCTACTCTTTAAGCTGTGCCAGTATAAATTCAGCAACATGCATATCAAAGGCAAAATCACCAATTCCAAAAATTTACCTGAGCGAGAAGGTAGAGAGGACAGGCAGACTTGTGTTCAGTGAAAAGGATTAAACTCAGCTATGCACACACATCTCACTTTAAATGCTTTCTAAAAGTCACTGGTCCGGTTATTTGCTTTTGTAATGAAGATAAATAATTCCACAGAGCATTAATCCAGATTCTGTGGAAAAGCTCATGCTTGCCAGTTCAGGGGAAATCGTTTTAGAACTCATGCCAGTGAGATTAATGAACAAGTGAGATATTTGTGGTTTGCTTTTTACATGCAATGAAGTGCCCTGCACAGATTTTTCTATATGCTACAGGTTGTTTGAGCATACTGTACATTTGTCTTTAAAACCCAGTAAATGTAGTTATCAGAACCATGCAACATATCAAATTTACTGAGAGCCAGCTGCATTTCTTCAGCAAATACATCAAGAATGATTGTAATTATTGCCACTGGAAAATGTAAGAGGAAGAAAAAAAACACACAGGATGGAAGTTAATTTTTCTGATGAAGATGGTGAAGTTTTATTGCAGAATAACAGTGACAAAGTACACAAAGCACCATGGAGTGCTGCTGAACCCCTAACGTCCTCCACTCAAGTTTTAGAAAAGTTTACCATATGGAAATAAAGTGTAAGTTCAACCAAAAATGAAAATTAGTCCATGTTTTACTCACCCTATAAGGCAGGTGTAGCCTATATGACTTTCTTCTTTTCAGATGAATCTAATCGGAGTTATATTAAAAATTATCCTTGCTCTTCCAAGCTTTATAATGGCAATGTTTTTGTTTGTTGTTTATAAAGTTTTAAATATGGATATTTTTCTTCAAAAAACACATTGATTCGCTGCAGGGGGCCTTTATTCACCCCCCGGATCTGTGTGACGCACGTTTTATTATGGATGCACTTTATTTGACCACTTTTGGACTGTTGAACAAAAACACCATTATAAAGATTGGAAGAGCAAGAACTATTTTTAATATAACTCCGATTGGATTCATATGAAAGAAGTAAGTCATATACAGATACCTTGAGGGTGCGTAAAACATGAGCTAATTTTCATTTTTGGGTGAACTAACCTGTCACTGAGAACAATGAGATTCCTTTCAGGTGACACACTTTGTTATTAGTGCAGTATACTGTGGAAAAATTTTCATTTTTGGGTGAACTAGCCCTTTAAGTTTCTCCCGTTGTAACCGTTGAGGTCTGTATGCACTATGCTGTCCCACTGATGGTTCTCGCAGTGACCCACACCTGCTCCCATTATATAGCTGAAAACCATGTGTGAGCAAAGTGTGGATATTTGTTTTTCTCTATAATGCCTTTTAGTGTGATGTGGTTATTCGAAAATAAATCTGACAAAGTGTTATTCACATTTTAAGGCAGGAAATTTGGATACAGGCCTTGGTATTTTAATACATTATATAGCTGTACAAAGTAGAAAGATGTATTAATTAACCCTTGTGTTGTGTTCAGAACCCTATCACACTTACGATGTTACAGAGCAAAAAATTGCTTATAAATCACTCATTATGCTATATTATCACCAAATATTGGATTCAATCTTTTTGTCAACTTATTTTCTTTCATTTAGGACTGGATTTGTATTTATATTTGCATCTGATTAATCAGGCCTCATTTATCTGAGACTAGGCACCTCATTTTTTGAGTGAAAAAAGCATTATTTATGAATAATTTTTACAATATTAAATAAAAACTGAAGAAAATTTGCACTGTTTATCACTCTAGTGTACTTTAATGTTTAATCAGAGAGTTTGTTTTGAAAGGCTTTTATTTCGTACAAAATGGCCTTTGAGGCCTACACCACAAGTGTGACTTTGTGCCATTTTGTAAAAAAAAGCCTTTTCTTTAAGATGGTTTAGATCCTACCTGTCCGATCGCTACCACATTGTTCATTTAAATGGGGAGTCATCTCAATTATCACCAGTAAAACATGGAGTGCCACAAGGATCTGTCCTAGGTCCTCTGCTATTTTCGATATACATGTTGCCACTTGGTAATATTATTAGGAAATACGGGATTAGTTTCCACTGTTATGCCGATGATACTCAACTATATATCTCAACAAGACCAGATGAAACTTCTAAATTATCTAAGCTAACAGAGTGTGTTAAAAATGTAAAAGATTGGATGACCAATAATTTTCTCCTATTAAATTCAGATAAGACAGAGATATTACTTATTGGACCAAAAGACAGTACGCCGAATCTCGTGGATTACAATGTTTAATCAGGGAGTTTGTTTTGAAAGGCTTTTATTTTGTACAAAATGTACGAAATACATTTAAAATCTGGACAGAGCTTGCTTGTTTGATTTTAAAATAAATACACCACAAGTGTGACTTTGTGCCATTTTGTAAAAAATAAAAGCCTTTCAAAACAAACTCCCTGATTAAACATTAAAGATTAAACATTAAAGCACACTATTGTGATAAACAGTGCAATGCCGGGTCATTTTTGCCCTGGAACATCACAAGTGTAACAAGGTGAAAAATCTCCCCCAGAAAAGTATGAAAATGATAAAAAAATTTTTTAGAAGTAGTTATACTCTTTGTGAACAAAGTCACAACATTTCAGTCCAATGCGATAACATTAACTAGTATTTTCTGGAAAAATAATTTTTTTTCAGAACAAAAAGGACCCGAACACCACATGAGGCTTATTAACATATACTAAAATACAGACATACCAGACAAACATCATACTGTTTTTATTAAATGGAACAAATACAATGGTGCATATCTAATGCCACTGAGAACAATGAGATTCCTTTCAGGTGACACACTTTGTTATTAGTGCAGCATACTGTGGAACAGCAAAGAAGTTGTTGGTTTCCCAGTTGCCTTTATTTTGCTCGATTGTGGACAAGAGAGATGTTGTTTTCACGGACATTCATTTCTCGGGACATTTGGCACCAGGCGCAGACGCCACAGAAGGTGGAATAAACGCAATCCTTACAGATAGTACCCTATAGAGAGACAGACAAACACCATGGGTTCTCCACAATTATATGAGATATTACTTGGATAGAACAGGGTTTAAAACCAGTGTTGGGGGTAGCGCATTACAAGTAACGCGAGTTATGTAATCAGATTACTTTTTTCAAGTAACTAGTAAAGTAACGCATTACAAGAGAATATCTGAGTTACTTTTTTTCTTTTTTTTCCCCAATGTATTGATTGACAGCTCTCCTGTCGCCATGTTGAGAGAAATCAGAAGATGTTACTGTAGTTCTAAAATAAATATGAATATGCATTAATTCATCTCACTCACAAAAAACCCCCAAAAAACACCATACTGTGGAACAGCAAAGAAGTTGTTGGTTTCCCAGTTGCCTTTATTTTGCTCGATTGTGGACAAGAGAGATGTTGTTTTCACGGACATTCATTTCTCGGGACATTTGGCACCAGGCGCAGACGCCACAGAAGGTGGAATAAACACAATCCTTACAGATAGTACCCTATAGAGAGACAGACAAACACCATGGGTTCTCCACAATTATATGAGATATTACTTGGATAGAACAGGGTTTAAAACCAGTGTTGGGGGTAGCGCATTACAAGTAACGCGAGTTATGTAATCAGATTACTTTTTTCAAGTAACTAGTAAAGTAACGCATTACAAGAGAATATCTGAGTTACTTTTTTTCTTTTTTTTCCCCAATGTATTGATTGACAGCTCTCCTGTCGCCATGTTGAGAGAAATCAGATTGCTTCTGACCTTCGGTGATCCAGTTCAACCGTACTAATAAGCCGAAATTACTCTAGACAAACATTTGTGTCTTTTTTATTGCTGAAGTGTTGAAATTTCTTCTTCTGCATTCTACTGTATGGACATAAATGTACTTTCCCTTCAGCCTGAGGCTTATTCATTTCACTTTTGGTGTGAAAAGGCTTTTATATTTGCCAAAAATATAACTTTTTTATTTTAAAATCAAACAAGCAAGCTCTGTCCAGATTTTAAAAGTAACGCAAAAGTAACGTAACGCATTACTTTCCATAAAAAGTAACTAAGTAGCGTGATTAGTTACTTTTTTTATAGGGTAACGCAATATTGTAATGCATTACTTTTAAAAGTAACTTTCCACAACACTGTTTAAAACACAGATTGTATTTGTCCAAACCTGGATTCCATAGCGAGTGCGCACTGATACCCTCATGGCCATTGTTATTGGAGGAATGCATCCAAATCCGTCGAGCAGAGGCAGACACAGACACTCGCCATGCTTACGAGCCGTCGCACAGGCAAAACAGGGAAAGCACCAAAACGAGAAGCAACCTACAAATAACACTACCATTAGTGATGAGAATGAATCAATATGTTAAAGAGTTATAAGAAACACTGATAATTCACATTGATTGAAACGTCAATATTTCTTTTATGAAAGTGACGTGACATGTGGCCAAGTATGGTGACCCATACTAGGAATTAGTGCTCTGTATTTAACCCATCCAAAGTGCACACACACAGCAGTGAACACACACACACACTGTGAACAGTGGGCAGCCATTTTTTTGCTGCGGCGCCCGGGGAGCAGTTGGGGGTTCGGTGCCTTGCTCAAGGGCACCTCAGTTGTTCACACATTCACTCCCCCCACCTACAATCCCTGCCGGTCCGAGACTTGAACCCGCAACCTTTTGGCTACGAGTCCGACTCTCTAACCATTAGGCCACGACTTCCCCAAGTCTCACACATTCACTCCCCCCACCTACAATCCCTGCCGGTCCGAGACTTGAACCCGCAACCTTTTGGCTACGAGTCCGACTCTCTAACCATTAGGCCACGACTTCCCCAAGTCTAGATTTCTATATGTTTATATATGTAGCACCATATAGTCCTGTGAGGCACATTTCGTTCCTTTGCATATGACAATAGTATAACACGACTCTTATTTGAACTGATCAACCACACATCAGCAATGCCACTTTCACGTCTCTCCTATCCCTTCTTTCAGGTGCTTCAAACAAACGTAGATGGCACCATCTGGCGTCAGTAATCAATTCTAGTGTAAATAACTTCAGAGGACTTCAGTATTTATTGAAGTGTTCATCTTGCTAGGCCCATTGTTTTGTACACTGTAATGGACTTTTTTGGACTACTAAATCTGTCATATTATTGTGTATGTTGAGTATAAAACCTTCATCCTTTCCGCTCCTCTATGGTGAAACTTTCGAGAACCAGCTGAAGACACACTTTCACAAGGACTCAACCACACCACAAACTTAAACCAATGCACACACCCACATTGATGATTTATAAGCCTGTTTCCTCATGGGGACCTCAAAAATGTCCCCACAAGGTCAAAATTTACTAGTATTACTATCCTTGTGGGGACATTTGGTCCCCAAAACGTGATCAATACCAGGTACACACACACACACACGTTTACTTTAAATGGGGACATTCCATAATGGTTTTTATACTGTACAAACTGTTTTACAAATGAGGACGTCCCCAAAGAGAGGTTTCTGGAGATTTTGTCAGGTTAAGCTCACTTTTGGGTACAAATTTGTCCTCAAAATATGGTTAAGTAGGCACACACATGTAAGGATCCACCCGCCAGCCCAAAAAGCGGAATCCAGCGGCCTGGTCGAAGGTTTAATGCATATTCGGTCTTTTACTTGCGCTTCTCAGTTATCAGGACTTAGTTTCAATTTAGTCTAGCTCCGTGTTCAATCTGACTCCAATTTCACGTGATCAGTTTTTAATTAGAAATATTGCTTTGAAATATTGCCTAACTTTAATGATCACAAATATTAATTTAGATATTCGATTATTCCTGACTCACTATACTTTCACTTATCCGTTCACTGGGGACCTAATGTCCCTTTTAAGTCTCACGCTGGCCTTACGTGGATCTTACGGTCACAAACTCGCCAGTCTGATGCTAGTCAGAGGGTGTAGGTAGACTAATACCTATTTTGCCTGCCGCCTACTGCTTGCTTATGACAAAAAGTGTAATTCACTTAGTACTTTCCCGTACAACTTGCTTTTTACTTTCTTCAAAAAACAAATTCTGTATGATTTATAAGCTTGTTTCCTCATGGGGACCTCAAAATGTCCCCACAAGGTCAAAATTTACTAGTATTACTATCCTTGTGGGGACATTTGGTCCCCATAACGTGATAAATACCAGGTACACACATTACACACACATGTTTCCATGTTTTATGGGGCATTTGTTCTTTGGTCTAGCTAATTTTCTCATCTAGCTTTCTAATAAACCTGGCATTGTATAATAAAGCGTCTGCTAAATGTGTAAATGTAAATATTTCCCCTGATTCTTTCTATTGCTCTGTCTGTCTGTACCACTGCACTGTATGTTAAATGTCTGTATCAAGGATATGGTTAAATTACTATAGACTAGATTTGTATATAGGCATATGTATGTAGCACGGTGGTCATGTGAGGTGCAATTTGTAGCAGAATGATAATAAAGTCCATCTTGAAGCTCTAAGCTAAGCAGAAACTATAAAATAATTTATATTCAAAGCAATATTTAATGTCTCTGTATGAATTTACTTAGTGAGAAGCTGTTTAGTAAGAAGGATAATATATAGTCCACCATAATTCTCAAAAATCCCCAAATAAAAGACACATGATCCCTTTCTTAGCAATGATTCGGGCACTCCTCTGGGGTAAGCCTTTGCACATTAGTGATGTTTTATAGTTGCAAAGTGACATTCTTTAAGGAAATACACCCCCAAATGGCACACCAAAATAAACAAAACTGAAAGAGAGAGAGAGAAAGATAGAGAGACACTCACACTCTGGTACATCTTGACAGCAGTCACAGATTCCAGAGCTCCACTGGTTGGATGTGTGTGCCATGACAAAGGGCCTGGGCTGATGAGAAGTCATCCTGTTTATTACGAAATCCTTCAACAGACACAAGCGCACACAGTTACAGAAAGATAAAAAATTCAAATTAAAATAAATAAAAATTAACTTTTTTTTTTTTTTGCAGTTCGCTGTCCACATATCAGAGTTTGAATAGATTCTGAAATTAAATCTAACTAATTAGTCATAGCTGAATCATTTTTAATTTATGTAAGCATAAACTACAGAACATGCAACAGTAGTCAGGGATCAACAATAAAAATTATTTTATCCTACAGCTCAGTAAGACCAGTAGTTGAGGTTTATTCCCTGCCCATTTTTCATTACCATCAGCATAAAAATACTCTGGAAATCATAGTTATTCCTGAAACGCTGACAAAAACCCAGTTAGGCATTTAAATCAGTGCATAGTGGTAATAATGTTCAATATAACACGCTAAACGAAATACTTATGTATAAAAAACCTGATCAACAAATGTAAGACATCACATTACATCAGGCCAACATTATTGTTGAGCGCTTTTAATATCGCTTTAAAAAAGACTTCATATTTTGTCTTTTCTAAAACTGCACTGAAAAACAGTTGGTGTAGACAATTTTCACTCAGAATCTGCTAGTAAATTCCATAAACAATTACAAAGATATGGTAATTGGGTATTTCTTAAAGTGCACAATTGTTTTTGTCTCACAGAATACACGTTAAACTAATGCAAACTGAATAATCACAAAAAAACTGCTCTTACCGGAGCGTGAGACTAGAGAGGATGGATTTGTTCATTCACACTCGGAAAAAGGATGGAGATAAGTTGTTAAGACAGTCCCATAAAAAGTAGGTGTGCATATTAATTAAAGTACTTCCTCAAAGTCACTGGTCAGGTTAGCGATGTGTCACTGCTGATAACGCCCATGACCTTCCACCTGAAAATCCATCATCATGTTGTTTTAACAGGGGCATAGTTTCAGTAGAGAATGAAGAATCTCTTGTTTGTCTGTAAGCATGTGCATGACAAACTGTCTTTGGTTTGCTGGTGGCATTAATGTGTATAAAAGGCAGAAATATAAAAGTTAAAACAACATTGCTCTAAGATAATGTGTGAAGTGATAAGGGAAGGAGAGAGCTTTTTTTATTCATTATATAACATGGAACTGGACAGACCAGTTATTAACACTTACACATATAGCTTAAGTGTTGCAAAACAACAGTGAAATTAAAGGAAAACAGACATTTTATTTAATGAATATATATATATTTGTAAGATTTTCACTACTACCTTGACTCTTTTTTGGGGGGGCTATGAACGCTGCCTATACACATAAGTTGTCAAAACATGTCAGATATAACACAATGCTGATTTGCAAAAAGGTGGTTTGCTAACATGTTATAGATTTCTATGACATTTTAGTCATGGTGACAATGAATTCTTATTAAGGATAATATTGCCAGATGAAGTTGGACTCTAAAAGTCAAGACCAACAACACTCTTAAAAATAAAGGTGCTTCACGATGCCGTAGAAGAACCTTTTTGTCTAAATGGTTCCATAAAGAACCTTTAACATCTGAAGAACCTTTCTGTTTCACAAAAGCTTCTTTGTGGCGAAAGAAGGTTCTTCAGATTATAAAAAGGTAAGAAAGAGATGGTTCTTTAAAGAACCTTTGACTGAATGCTTCTTTGTGGAACCAAAAAGGGTTCTTCTATGGCATCGCTTGAAGAACCTTTTGAAGCACCTTTATTTTTAAGAGTGAATCTGTCTTTAATTTGCTGTACACTGCCGGATGATCCAGATAACACTATCTGTCAGTGTTTTTGGACTTGGTAACCGACAAATTTTCAGTTGGTCCAAGCTGGACAAATGCCAAATGTGCATCAACAGCTTACAGTAGAACTATTTAACAAGGTCATGTGTTGTTTTACCTTTAATACATATGCAGTCTTTCCTATGCCCATGTTGTTTATTCATTTAAAAGAAAGTGAAATATTTAGTCTTAAGAATATAATATTCACAGACACGCCAGCAAAAAAGAAGGAAAAAAGTCAAAGAAATATAAAGAAATAAAACTAAATAAAATATTAAAATAGCACCAACATGGAGAACTATAGCAAAAATAGAAACGATAGAGATGATGTTAATGATTCAAATTATTATTGATTGTTGACTTCGAAAACAAGTACTCTTAAAACACTAGAATGCAATTAATTTGTCCATCTGTGGAGTGTATGTACAGTATTTATATTTTTACAGGAGACAGTTTTGACATAATAATTCATGTAAAAGAATTGTATACGTTTTTGTTTAGATTATTATGACTTTCTGCAATAATTAAAAAAAAATTTTTTTTATGATTTTATAAGGGAATTATGAGAATATAAAATAACTGAGTTAAATGTACAGGTTCATGCAATTTTGAAATCAGTTTAGTTTGATTATATCAATTCATCTTTCTTACATGTACTATAATAACATGCGGAAAATTAGAAAAAAAAGATATGTGTAATCATATCAGAGGGATGGGCAATTATGAGTAAAGTTTGTTTACCGTAATTGCTTTTAATTGAACTGAGCTTGTCAGACTTGTTATAATATTACAAGCTAAGCTCCTCTTTCAATAGCTAGTCCTCTACAGTTCTTCCACCCATACCAATCCCACATCACGTCTGCCAGCTTTTTCCTGAAATTAAAGTATTCCAGTTTCAAACACAAACTCAGATTTGAGTGATTTTGTAATTAGTTTCATTATGCTCTGACCTGAGATCAATCCGTTGTGATCGGAAGCAATCACACTAGATGAGATGCACATCATCTAGATCCCCCAGTGGTGTGTAATGGGTTTTAGAGGATGAAAAAGAGCTTGCATTGATCTCTTAAATCTCACGGGAAATCTGACACCAGGACAGCAGATAGCAACAACAGCCATAAAACCAGTCACTGCACACATCACCCTGGGAATAAGACCGAGAGAAAGAGAGAGTTGAAATGATGTAAAGATGCCAAGTCATAACATCCTGAAAGCTAATACTGTTTTGGCATAAATCTCTTGCAGACTGAATGAATGACCCCACTCTCAACTCTTGTTTTGGATATTTTTATGAAACATTACCTCATAAATCACAAAAAATGTAATTCATCTCCATCTAGTGGTAGAATGAAATACACACATGTCAAAAGCATTTCACTTTTCTCATCTTTGTCTCTTCGGGTAATTCACCCAAGCAAAGAAAAAAAAGAGAAAATTCTGTCTGACATTTTTGAGAGTGTTGGTAACCAAAACAAGTAAATAAAATAATTGATACAGTTCTCAAAATGTATTTTTTTATGATTCGCAGAAGAAAGAATGTCATAAAAGTTTGGATCAACTTGAGAGTAAATTATGACCGAATTATAATTTTTTTTGGTGAAGTATACATGTAATTTTTATTTCTAAAGCACAAAAGATGCTAACGGAGGGTCACAAATAAAAATGTGTTGAAAATTTACTCATCCTCAGGCCATGCTGTAGATTAGTTCGTTTTTTTTTCATTGGAACAGATTTAGAGAAATGTAGCATTACATCACTTGTTCACCAATGGATCATCTGCATGAATGGGTGCCGTCAGAATGAAAGGCTAAACAGTTGATACAAACATCAGAATAATCCAAGTCTTGTGAAGTCAAAAGCTGCATGTTTGTATTAAACAAATCCATTATTAAGATATTTTTAATGTTAAACAGTATAATACGAGTCCTCGATGCATAGTATTGTTGTCTCCAGTGAAAAAGTCATCTTATCTGAATCAGGAGAGAAATATGAACAGATTCAGCACCTTTATAAAATGGCCCAAATCCGTTCTACACAAATATGTCAGCGGATTTTAATGTAAGAGGGCAACAGGGAATGGACATTTTCACTGGATGAAGTGTTATTATGGATTAAGGATTATAAACACACTGCTTTTCCCTTCACAATACATTAATTGATGAAATGGGGTCGTGTGGGTTAAAAATTTCAACAAATTGTTTATCTGTGGACGAACTATTCCTTTACAAGGCCTGCCTTCAATTTGTATGACCACTAGATCATTTCAATACTAAATCCAATTTAATAACAAAAATAATTTAAGTTGAATTTAAATATGCTCAGTTTGTCATAAAATAACAGTAAAGAAAGAAATCAGAGGACAACTTTATGACTCAGATCTGATATCGCAGAGCTCTTTCTTTCTGCAACAAAATCGAGTTCTTATGTCACATGTACTCACATGTAACATGCAGTCACGGCGCACTGGTTTGTGTTGTGGGTGTTTGCTATCAGAAGAACTTTCAGTTAGTTTGGTGTTGAGAAAAGATGCTTATCGCAACCAATTCACATGGTTTTGGAAGAGGGTCATATGGGTGGAATGTAAGTGTATGTGTGGGCATTGGGTCATGTGCGTGGATGTTTGTGTGTGGGTGCCTTTTTGTGTAAGAATATTCATGCTTGCAATTGCATAACTGTTGTAAATCATTTCCAAAAAGAAATTTGGTGCAATGTAATAGTACTATAATACTAACATGGCGAATTAAATGACTATATGTATTAATGATTGCGTTTTTTGTTTCTTGTCACAGTATTTGAACATGTTGCAGATTAACGTCATTACACGAGTGATTTCATTTCACCTCAATGCCGTAACGTTCTCTTACAGCTGCACGCATGGCCAATGATGCTGGCGTTCCACATCCGACACAGTCCAACAAGGGCAGACTGGGGCATCCCCCTGCTCTTCTGTTCGTCTTAAAAACAAATAAAGGCAAGCACCAAAAAGCACAGCAACCTGAAACACACACAGACATCGTTTCAAACACAAACAAATTATGCATGTGTATGTTTTCATTGATATTTCACATTGCAGTTAATGTGAGATGATGATGTTTTGCATGCATTAGTGCAGTGAATAGACACTCACAATCATCCATATCCCCCCAGCATTCACAAAGTCCAGTGCTCCACTTGCCGTCCTGTTCTGCTGAGCTGGGTCGGGACTGTACCACTCTCAGCAGCAGGGGGATGCTGACTCTCTCCATAGTGACATTAATACATGTGCCATTTAAATGTTTATTTGCAATTCTAAATTACAAAAATGTATTGTATTCTGTTGTTTAACAAACTTAAACTGAACATTACCCTTCTGAAGTCTTAAACCTTCAAACTTCGAAAACTCTAAACAATATTACATTTGTACTTGTGGATTCCTATTCTTCAATGCATTTACAGATCCTAAATTAACACGATTCAGCGGCATCTTGACAGTTTAATGATCCTGACAGTTTAATTATTCCACAAAATGAATAATCATTAGTAAAAGTCTAAGCTTCATGCTTACATCCTATAAAGGTCCATGCACTAACAAAAGGGACACACAAAATGTCTTAAAGGGGTCATATGATGCGATTTCAAGTTTTCCTCTATCAGTTGTGATACTGAAAAGAATATGAACAACAACATAACTTCTTACCTGTTTATATTTTATGTACAGAAACCAAAGTCATAGAATAAATAATGTCAGATAACTGTTCACCGCAGTCCTAATCTATTTGGAGGATTTCATGTTATTCCAGCACCCTTTGTAACCAGGCAGTACTGATAACTTAGCTGTTAACTAAAGCTGTTGACTGCAAACAAGCTACTCCCTTAGTTTTCTTGCAGTTCTTTGGTTCTCAAGCGTTTGACTACAAGTTGATGACTAGTAAACAAAATTGTACATGCTCATGAATATAATTCATTGAATGGTTCAAGGTCATCATTGTGTTTTAGGAGACCAAAATACAAATGCACAGACAAAAAATATGAGAACTGAATGCAATTTAATAGTCAAATGTGCAATTGAATGATTTTCATTATAATCCAAGTTAGAAATGATAATAAAAATGTGTAAATAATAACAGTTCTGCTGGCATTTCTTTGTAAAACACACTTTTGAAAAAAAGTAATGTAATATCAATCTAAACTATAAACAAGCAAAAGCCTGAAGTATTGCATGAACAATAAAAATGCATTTCATCTCATTTCATTGAAAGTAGATTCCAGGAAATATTTTATTGTCACGAAAACTGATACCATGTTATCAGATTTTGCGATGCTGAGGGGTTAAAATGCTGCTCAACAGATTTAAGCCTCACATGGGAGATCTTTGGAAAGATCTCAGACCTCGAGAGATTTGCTTTACAGATACAGGAGTAAAAAATGTACTTTTGGGTCCAAACATAGCAGTCAACCCTGAGAAGGGCAAGTGGCTTGTTGGAACATGCATAATTCTTCAAATAAAGTCTAAATCTGGCCAAAGAAACTTTTAGTGGTATAAAGGCTGCTGTAAACAAAGATGACCAGTGGAGATACAGAAAGCAATATCTCTTTATGTTATCATAAACACACACTGATGACAGAAAAACATGTTAAGTGATGACATGCCTCATTACAGTTTATGCTTTACATACTTTTATTGTCTTGCTGTAAGATACAATCAACCAATCACAATTGTAACTGTTGAAATCAGAGCATTTTTGTGATTATATTACAGTAAATTCATCATGCATGTTGGGTATAGATATGCAATAAATCATATTGAAGCTTTATATAAAGCAGCGCAATTCCCACTTCATCCATTTTTATTCTCTGAACTGTTCATTAATGGCATAAACATGTTTAATCTCAACATGTTCACAGTGTATAACATGATTTTATCTGAATGAGACAAGACATATTGCTTGTTTAACTCTAAACAACAACACACGAGAAAACATGATGATAGAAAAACACATCTCCACAGTTTATGCTTTACATGCTTTTATCGTGTTGCTTTAAGATACAAGCAAAGTGATCACAGTTATAACTGTTGAAATCAGAGCATTTTCATGAGTACATTAAAGTAAATCTATCATAGACTTTAAACATTGAGTCTGGTAGATATGTGATAATCATACTGAAGCTCTATATAAAGCAGCACAATTCCATCAGATCACAAAGGTATAGAAAGAGAATTATAGTTTGAGCTGCACATCCGTACAAACTGTTTCTTGGAGATTTCATTCATATCTGTGCAAAAAGGACAACAGATTTATTATAATGATTAATAACAATTCTTCCATAACTGTTATTATTACATGTTTTAGTTCAAAATCGTTTAACTTACATGTTTCTGGGTGCTTGCAAATACACCCAACAATTTTGCTGAACTCTCTTTTAAGATGGTTTCTACACTGTAGCCCCTTCATAGGATGAACTAAAGAGAGAGATTTATTACATGAAATCAAATTAAATAATTGTATGATCCATATTAATACTACACAATGTTTTGGCAAAAAGACATATTCCTTACTTTTGCAGCCACAAGCAGCAACTTGTTTCCAGGATCTCCTCTGTGAACAGACTGTGTGGAGATATAGGTGATATTAGTCTCACATTGAAAAACCACAGAATAAATGGTGTAAGCAATGTACAGGTGTACTGTCACAGAAATGACCTGAGTTGTTGCACAAAATTGTGGTCAGAATCACCAGGGCAAACAGCAGACAAATTGGTTTGGACATCTTCACGCTGGCGCTGCTGCGGCTTAATGAAAAGGTATGGTTTCGGCCCTCCTTTTATCCCCTTGTGTAATGATTATCTCCCCTGCCCCTTTCTCACTTCACCCCCTTTTATATTCCCTGAACTATTCATGAGGGTTTAAGTTTAACGGCATAAATGAGTCTCAACATGTTCACAGTGCATACCACAATTTTACCTGAATGAGAAAAGAGATATTGCTTGATTACCCCAACCTACACAACAACACTCAAGAGAAAACACGTTAAATCTGATAAAGCTGATCTTGTCAGATCACAATGTGTGGGACTGAATAACTGCAATATATTATCAGAGCTGTGAGTGGAGGTCAGATTCAGAGCATCTGTTATGAATCACTAGATTGTTGCCTTATAAAAGAGTACACTTCGGTTTATTTGGTCTATATGGCCTACATTAACACCACCCAAGGTTTGAAATTAATTTAGGGGATGGATTACAAACATTTGTCCATAAATATTTCTTTTTGGCCATGAAACTTTAAATGAATCATTGCACTAACCTATATATATATATATATATATATATATATAGAGGGTATAGAAAGAATTCTGACCCCCTTAA
>NW_015505897.1:40701-44303 GCF_001515645.1 Sinocyclocheilus grahami
TTGTAAGTCGCTTTGGATAAAAGCGTCTAATAAAAAATAAATAAATAAAAAAAAAAATAAAAAAAAAAAATATATATACGACTATACAGTACATCCTCTTTTTCCCAGACATGTCCTGTCTTTGCATAAAATGTCTAAGTTTTGGCTCTCTTCTCCTATTGTCATGCTCTCTACAGTCTTCATACATTATATGTGTGCATATATGCATTGCTTTGACCGTTCTGTCCCACCTTCTTGCATGCCATGGTCAGTTATGTACAATGGCTGTACGCTATTAATCAAGCTACTCCTGGCCAGGACATGTCCAGGAAAGAAGAGGATGTATGGTCAACCAACTATTGTTCATTATTTTAGTGTTTCTCCCTTGTATATGTGCAGCAGACAGTGCAGATTTTTGTTTTACTTGCGGCACCATTTGTAACTCCACCTGACAAAACTCATCAAGATTTTGTTGCTCTCACCTGGAGAGTTAAAAATAAATAAATATATAAACACAAAAAAAGTTTAAGTAAAATAGAATAATAAAATAAAATAAGATAAACTTTGGTGAGGGATCAGCTGACACGTGTTTCTGACTAAACAAACCACATATTGTGTGCGGTATGAGGTATTTTGTAAAACAGTAAGATGATACTTCACAAGACAGAGAACAAAGAGAGCACTGGATTAAGTAAATATTTACGTACAATGAACTGAAACCAAACCTGCTATGGTTTGCCAGTTATGAAGAACGTTTTTAAACACCTGAATGCACAGCTTGTTTTCCTCTTTTTTTTCCAAACATCAAACACTACCAGGGGCTGTAAAAATGTGAACTATAAAGAAAAAAATAAATAAATAAAAATAAAAGTAAAAATAAATAAATAAAGGAACAAGAACAAAACGCTGCATTCCAATGTTTTTTTTTGTTGTTTTTTTTTACTGCCATGGTATTTATTGAATCTTGGTGTAAATATCACGGTACATGTAGGCTATATGGTTGACTAAATACATCGTTTAAGCATCACACGAGCAAGACTTTGTTAGACTGTGAGAGACTGAGTTCAGAAGATGTGTCCAATCCTTTGTTATTAAAGGTGCAGTAGAAGATCTTGGAAAATGCTAACTTTAGCCTGATAGCACTGAAAGCAAACGTTACACCCTCCCTGCAATCGCCGTACAAAGCCACGCCCCCTGAACTCATTTACGCTCACAGACCAGAATACCAGAGACAACATTACTACAATAGGCTACATCAGTGGTTCACAATTCCAGCCCATGTTCCGAAGTGAAGTAAACTTCAACGGATTTCCCCCACTTAGGGAGTAGGGTAGAGTGACCATACGTGCCATTTTCCCAGGACGCGTCCTGGCCAGGATTTCTATATTGCCTAAAATATCTAGGTTTTGGCTTTGTTTGCGTGTGCAGACCGATCAGTGTATGACATCAAAATACCATACAGACAGTTCCTTATGCTTTCAAAATGCTCTCGAGGTATTTTGATGTCATACACCGATCGGTCTGCATACGCAAACAAAGCCAAAACCTAGATATTTTAGGCAATATAGAAATCCTGGCCAGGGAAAATGGCACGTATGATCACCCTAGAGTAGGGAGCAATGAACACTGTGTAGGGATCATATCGATCGGAACACAGTTCATGCTCGTTGCTCACTTCTAACGAGCTGGTGCGAGGACTGGATTAACCGCTGGGCTACATCATGTGTCATTCACCGGTGAGAAAACTTTAAAAGTACTACAATACCAGGAAGGAAGATTGGGTTGTTGATGTTTGTCTGCTATCCTCGCTCTGTCTGCACAGCGTGCGTGAACGCGCTGATGATGTATCCTGTCTGCGCGAACAGGGTGTGCAGAGGTATGCAGATATATACATTGAGAGGCAGGTAGGAAAGTCGGTCAGAGCGTTTTAATTGGACGAACATTTCTTGGTCCTACACATTCCACAGAATATATAAATACAGATAAATACATTTAGACCACTTAACTTAAGGATTGCTATGGGGATGTGAAGAGACTTTCAACCAGCATAACAAAAAATGTTTCTGAAGACAATCACCTATTGCACCTTTAATTCTAGAACGTCACGTTAGAACTAGATGGCTTGGACTGTTTCTGTGAAGCTGAATATACAATAAGGCAACATGACTGTGTGATATTTCTTTACTCAATAGTTCAATGAAAAAAAAAAGTTAATATTGAGTGACTTATATTTTAGATACAATGCTGCAATTCGTTTTTGCAGTATGTCTAATAGCAGCACAGTGGTGGTTCATTTTTGAACAATTCAGTAAATAATTAAATGACTCGGTCACAAAGGAACCTGTTTTTGAACGAATCAGTTAAATGATTCAACTCTAGTCAGGAAGTCCTTGGCTGCATCGAAACTCAATACTTCCCTACCATATCGTATGAGAAAAACAGAATGTGACAGAAGAAGAACGTCCGGATTCACAGTACTCATAAAAGAGTAGGCAAAAAGTATCCAGATAACCTACTACTTCCAGTGAGATTCTGACGTGTGCATATGATAGACACTTTGCTATCCCATTAGGCCACGGAGAGGATTTATGAATGGCAGTGATGCAACGCAACAGATGTAGGTCACGTGTCAGTGACAACATAGTGAATGTAGTACATCCAGATTACATACTATGCCCTGTCCCAAATCGCACCTTAAACCCTCAAGGTCTTCCTCTGAGTCCACACTTTCGTGACATAATGCCGCTTCATGTAGAAGTCTGCCGCAGAGTTTGCCACGCATAGCGGCTGCAAAGGATGTGCTCACGAGCACCCTTCTGAAAGCTAAAATGACCCTGTGGACCCTACGTTCTCGTGGACTTAATGGACACACACACGGTCATTGTAAGTCCGCAAGACCATCTCTGCATTCCATTCAGAAGGGCTCTTCCCTATGCCCTAATCCCTTCAAAGGGTTTACCCTCCAGAGTGAGAGCTTTGAAGGGTTGAAGGGTGCAGAAGTGCCCTTCTGCGTCATTATCCCGTGCCCACACGGAGGCGCCATCATCATGGAAAGAATCAGCGCAAAGGATCATGGGGGCCAGAAGTGTCCCTCAGTTGGCCCTTTGAAGTGGCCAGTTTTGAGCACTTCGGTTTGGAACGACCCTTCAATATGGTGGCCATGATTGTTTTCACTCCGAAGTGCCCTTCGGAGGGTGATATATCCCATTTGGAACACACCGCATAAGTGCACATGAAGTGCGCCATTTGGGACAGGGCCATAAAACACTCTGCGGTCATAAAGTAATTACTCAAAAAAGTGCTTACAGAGTATGTGATTTCGGACGCAGCCATTTGTTAGGTTGTTAAATGAATCGATATTTGAACAAATCGGTTGAATATAGCTATGAGCAGTGTTGGGCGTAACGCATTACAAGTAACGCGAGTTACGTAATCAGATTACTTTTTTCAAGTAACTAGTAAAGTAGCGCATTACTTTGTAATTTACAAGATAATATCTGTTACTTTTTTTCCAATTTATTGATTGACAGCTCTCATGTTGAGAGAAATCAGATGTTACTGTAGTTCTAAAATAAATATGAATATGCATTAATTCATCTCACTCACTCACAAAAAAAAAAAAA
>NW_015505897.1:45467-53051 GCF_001515645.1 Sinocyclocheilus grahami
CAAAATTACTCTAGACAAACATTTGTGTCTTTTTTTATTGCTGAAGTGTGTTGAAATTTCTTCTTCTGCATTCTACTGTACGGACGTAAATGTACTTTCCCTTCAGCCTGAGGCTTATTCACTTCACTTTTGGTGTGAAAAGGCTTTTATATTTGCCAAAAATATAACTTTTTTATTTGAAAAACAAACAAGCAAGCCCTGTCCAGATTTAAAAAGTAACGCAAAAGTAACGTAACGCATTACTTTCCATAAAAAGTAACTAAGTAACGTAATTAGTTACTTTTTTAGGGAGTAACGCAATATTGTAATGCATTACTTTTAAAAGTAACTTTCCCCGACACTGGCTATGGTTTAACAACAAACTCTGTCCCTTGTCGTCTAAACTAATAACAAAACAGTAGCTGATTCAGAAGCGCCAGATTGTCATAGCAAAGTCAGAATGACCTCCTCTCCTAGGTTCACGAAACGGTCGTCCGTAAAATGCATTGCTGTTCTGTTATAAGTAATCTTAAAGATTCCTAAATGCATCTACTTTCGGAAGGCCAAATAAAGTGCTCTTGCTTTCTCCTAGAAACACACAGCGTCTCCCTGACATGCTGCTTCAACACTAACTGCGGTTACTGAAACCACGCCTTCTTTCTTTGCGTGCACATTTGGGCGCATTATGCTAATGTACAACCTTAGTTTTTCCTTTCAAAATCCTTGACCTGAGAACAAAATTCTAAATCAGAATGTGCATTTAAAAGCCTTCCCAGAACTGTACATTTAGGATATTTCCCTCGCTTAATCTATCTGAATTAACTCATCGACTGGGTGCGTCCAATAAAGGAAGCATCCAGAATATGCAGTGCTGGGGAAGCTCCAGGAACACTTCTGTTCTAAAGTAACATATTCTGAAGCTTTCCCGCTACATTCACTAAACTTGGTTCAAATCTATATTTCTGTCCCTGGTAAATACCCTGAAGCAACTACCAGAACATGCAAGCAACTATTTTAAAATCCCAACCAAGTCCAACAGGTTTGTCTTGACAAACACCCCTTTTCTAAGTTATTAAAAATAACTTTGAAGGGAAGTGCTAATCGTGACTAATGATGCATTCAGTCATATCGGAAAGATCATATTTAGTTGAACGTCACCACAATGTCGTAATTACGAGTGGGAAACGCTGGAAATATGTTTTGACACAATGGATGCAACATCTGTATTCATGGTAATTTTATTAGGAGTGGATACATTTTCTTTGCATTTACATATAAAACTATAAAAAAGTTACAAGTACGAAATACCGTAGTATTGTACAATTGCAAAACAATGATTACATTTAAAGCAATTAAAACAAAGTAAAACCACACCCAACGCACTGTTTTTGTTAATATTTCGTAGATGTATAGACCAACTCTATTTTTGTGTAATATAAATAAGATGTAATGTAAATAAGTTACTCAACCACCAGAATAATAACCAGCCTGATACAATGAAAGCCAACTTTATTGAAAATAAGCATGTAAAACAAGTGTATAAACAATGAGCTAACTAACACTGCCATTATCAATGAGCTTTTATAAGTAAAAGATGTTCAGATAGGCTCATGGACAATACAAATGAACGTGAGGTGGTGTGTTAATACTGAAATGTGTTAAGCAAATGAAAAAAAGAAAAAACAAACCTTCAGGGTCTTCCTCGGCCATATGCAATTACATGATATTACTTAAGAGTGACTCAAATGAGTATTAAAAATGTTAACATTTCTGTAGGATGAATACTCAAAAACAATTCTTAAAAAAAAAATCTGCCTCCATTTTGGGCAACACCTGCTTGTTGGTTATAGTGCTCCCTAATGGGCACTTTGAAAACACCAACATATGACCCACTACCCAGGTTTCTCTACTTTGACACAGAGAACACAACCTAGCTGTTTACGTCAATGAAACACTGAGGGCTCAAAGCAATCTGTGAGTATTTGTACTGACACTAGATTTCTACAGTCCTCCATTTCAAAAACTCCCAGTGAGTTTGTAAATACATTTTCTATTTGAACTTTTGGACAACTGATAGCCCTTTTTTACAATGGGACATTATACAGTTTGTAAACTGTGTTCTTTCTCAGTGACAGCTGTTTAACCTTCATTATTCAGTTCATTATTTTGTTGAAGAAATTCTTCACCTTCTGAAGTTGTTTCAGTGTCTGTCCAGTAGGGGGCAGTCTTGGTCACACATACTCTTTGTTGTTGCCGCTTGCAGACCGTGCAGTGTTACTTTTAGGATATTTTGACACTTGTTTACTTCCAGTGCAAGAGGCAGCCAACATGGCTCCACCGAGAACATCAAGAAATGACCCACCCCAAGCAATGAAAATGGCTGCTCCAAACTCAAACCTAAAGAACAAAAGAAAAGGTCATATGGGAAATGTGAATATTATAAATATATATTTCTTTTTTACTATATAATTGCATTTGGTCAAAGTTCCAAAGTGTTTCTTAACCCGGTTCCTGGATGCTTCCCAACACTTTACATTTTGCATGTTTCCATAATCGAACCCACCCAATTTAACTCATCAGCACTAGTAGAAGTGCTCCAAGAACTGAAATGGGTGTGTTGGATAAGGAAGACGTCCAAAATGTGTCTTTTTGGGGGACATCCAGGAACAGAGTTGGGACATTCTGCTCCAGAAATTGTGCAAAGTAGAATTCCTTGTGCTCACTTGGTGTTGACTGGAGTGAAGGGGTTGTAGAAAGCTCGAATCACATTGTGGGCAAACCACGAACAGGCAACAATTGCACAGAGGGCTGTAGGAACAAAATACAGAAACTGTTTAAAAAAAAAGACAGAGGTTCTTTCTTAGCCTATACCTTCAAAGCACTGGCTAGTTTAGCATTAGCTACCCTGTTTTCTTTTATATTCATTGACCCACCGACGGAGTAGAGACTGATGTTATATAAGAGCAGTTCAAACATGGTTTACTGTAAACTTGCATGAACAGTCTCAGTATCTCGCTCACACATACACTCACCTCCCACTAGCAGTATGATGCCTCCTGTCATGGCCGTGCGAGCCTTGCGAACCTTGTCATCAGCTCCACAAGTGGTGCACTTCATGCCCATGCAGGCCACACCAAGACCGCAAATGGACACAATGATACCCACAATCATCAAAGCACGGGTCGCTTGAAGATCACCTACGGGAGACAGATCGAGAAGGTCAGAAAGACATCAAAGAGATGTGGATTCATCTTACTGCTGATTGTGCTCTTACTGTGAGTTTCTCCACTAAAACTAGACGTTGAGATCTTAAAAATGTCAGTCATGCAATTGGTTAAAAACCACCAGCAAATAGCTGTTTGACATTATAAATAATATTAAATTATAACAAATGAAATTGTACAAAATTGAGTTTCTACTCCGAAAATAGACATTGTGATCTCAACAACCATGTTATAAATATTAATAAAGATAATAATATTCATTTAATATTATACAAGTAATATTGAATTATTAGGGCCCGAGCACCGATGTTGTGAGGACCCTATTGGAATTGCTCCGTCTCTTCTTCTTCTCCAAAGTGAATCGCATTTTTGAGGGCCTAAACACGCTCCAAAACTCATGAAACTTTGCACACGCGTCAGAACTGGCGAAATTTACATCTGATGTGGGTTTCAGAAGTGGGTGTGGCAAAATGGCTTGATAGCGCCACCTGTACACATTCAACGTAGTGTGCCTCGAGCTACGTTTTACATACATGTACGAAAATCGGTACACATGTGTAACACACCATTACCTACAAAAAAGTATCTTGGTACAAAATCCAAAACCCAACAGGAAGTCAGTTATTTTGAATTTCCTGTACGATTTTTGTGCAGTTTTTGCCATTTCCAGGCCTCGTACTTTGACAAACTCCTCCTACAGTTTTAATTGGATCATCTTCAAATTTGGTGAGGGTTATTTTAAGGCCTTTGTGATGTTAAATTGTGAAGATCTTGAGTTTTCGTCAAGGGGCGTGTCCCTGGCGGCCTGACAAAGTTTGATGTTTTGCCATGAAACATGCAACATGCAAGCAATGTCTGATCTGCCCCAAACTTCACACGTTTGATAGTTGTTCTGTCCTGAACACACGTCCATGCCCATATTCAGTTATAGTCATAGCGCCACCTGCTGGCAACAGGAAGTGTCATGGTTAACACTGTTATGGACTCCTAGCAACCTATTAAAAAGTGTCTGGAAGTGTTAAATAGGCTGGCGACATGCTAGAAACATGCTAGCAACATTTAACTAATTGTTAAAGCATGCTATTAATGCAGTGAAACAGGAAGTTGATGTAACTCAGGCATGCAGTGTCCAATCTGCCCCAAACTTAACATGTTTGATAAGTCCAAGATTCAGTTATAGTCATAGCGCCACCTACTGTCAATAGGAAGTGACATCTTTAGCACTGTGTTGCACTATTAGCAACACAGTAAAATATGCCATTGTGTGCGAAACGTAAAAAATTTGCTCAAATATGACAGCAACACTTACTAAGTGCTAAAGCATGCTATAATGCCATGAAACAAGAAGTTGTTGTAACTCATGCATACAATGCCCAATCTGCCCCAAACAAAAAAGTCCTGGTCTGAAGACATCTACATTCCAACATTCATTTACAGTCATAGCGCCACCTACTGTCAATAGGAAGTGACATCTTTAGCACTGTGTTGCATTATTAGCAACACAGTAAAATATGCCATTGTGTGCGAAACGTAAAAAATTTGCTCAAATATGACAGCAACACTTACTAAGTGCTAAAGCATGCTATAATGCCATGAAACAAGAAGTTGTTGTAACTCATGCATACAATGCCCAATCTGCCCCAAACAAAAAAGTCCTGGTCTGAAGACATCTACATTCCAACATTCATTTACAGTCATAGCGCCACCAGCTGGCAGTAGGAAGTTTGGCACATATACAGTATCTCACAGAAGTGAGTACACCCCTCACATTTTTGTAAATATTTTATTATATCTTTTCATGTGAGAACACTGAAGAAATGACACTTGTGCACTCAACTTCTTTGGTCGACAATGGCGAGGTCTGTTCTGAGTGGAACCTGTCCTGTTAAACCGCTGCATGGTCTTGGCCACCGTGCTGCAGCTCAGTTTCAGGGTCTTGGCAATCTTCTTATAGCCTACGCCATCTTTATGTAGAGCAACAATTCTTTTTTTTCAGATTCTCAGAGAGTTCTTTGCCATGAGGTGCCATGTTAAACTTCCAGTGACTATTATGAGAGAGTGAGAGCGATAACACCAAATTTAACACACCTGCTCCCCATTCACACCTGAGACCTTGTAACACTAATGAGTCACATGACACCGGGGGAGAGAAAATGGCTAATTGGGCCCAATTTGGACATTTTCACTTAGGGGTGTACTCACTTTTGTGGCCAGCGGTTTAGACATTAATGGCTGTGTGTTGAATTATTTTGAGGGGACAGCAAATTTACACTGTTATACAAGCTGTACACTCACTACTTTACACTGTAGCAAAGTGTCATTTCTTCAGTGTTGTCACATGAAAAGATATAATAAAATATTTACAAAAATGTGAGGGGTGTACTCACTTCTGTGAGATACTGTAACTGACTTTGACATATTCCTCCTATATTTATCACTTTAAATGCATATTGCCCACCGTTAGCTGTTTTCCTAAAGTCACCGGGTGGCGTTGAGCCCAGGTGCGAGGGCCCATTCATTGCTGCTTGCAGCTTTAATTTAATATTAAAACAAATTTTATAGAATCTAGAGTCTAAAACTATATCTTAACAACCATATTATAATTAATAATGAAAATAATTTAATGTTACACAAGAAATACTGAATTATTATTTATATTTAACTAAATTGTATAAAAATTTAATTTAAACTGTATGAAATTGAGTTTTTACTCCAAAACTAGATATTGAGATCTAAATTTAATTATCATTCAATAATAATAAAGATGATAACTTAATATTATACAAGTAATATTAAATTATTATTTATAACATTAAAATACATTTTATAAAATAAATAATATTATAAATTACAATAATTTAATATTATATTTAATTAAATTGATTCATGTTTTATATTTTTAATTACTATTAATTAATATGTAATTATAACAAAAATGTATTTCTTGCTCTGCAGTTGCTAAAGTGTCATTTTCACAGAAGTCTGAGCACTAATAGTAATGCTTGCCTTAGCACATCTACTAATTATGCACTGTCCATACACTGTTAAAAAGGATGCCGCTGAAAAAATGTTTATATAAAATCCATCAGTTAGGCAATACAGATAAAAGAGAGTGCAAGAAGCCATTCCGACAAAAACCAGTCTGTGCCTGTGCAATCCTGTACATGTGCACACAAACCCACCAAGACAGGAGGTAAAAAAAAATAAAAAGGGAACGTGTGAGGGGCACGGGTGCAAGCTGTAGTGAAGTGGAAGAATTATTGCTCTCCTTTATTCATTAAAACACAATGAGGCATCTCTTGCCAGGCACAGAAAACAGTCAGTGGTGGAATTCAGGGGTCACCCTTCATCCATGCTTTCTCTCATCTTTCGCTCCTCCCTCCATCCAATTTCAACCTGCTGTCAGGTGCAGTTCCAGCTGGTTTCAACTGGAAGTGTCCTGTAGTTTTCTCAGAAATGACCCCTGAGGTTCTGCCCAGAGCCCCTCAGTAAATACATCAAGTCAAAGAGTGAACCGCGAGAGCTAAATCACATTTTAGAACAGTCTATGTTAATCTGTAGAGAGTGCTCCTGCAAACTCTGAGGTGGAACGTGAGGTTGTGGTTTCCTATCCCAGCCCTCGGGGGAACTGAGGGAATGGGGAATGTTTCTGTAACAGCCCTACACTGAAGCACTCAATTCAATGAATAAAGTCATAATTCATTACCGGTAGTTGGGTGTGTTAATAAAAATACTTTGGCAGCTATATAAACAATGGATTATGTTCTTCCCGGAGAAGCATAAGCACCATGGCTGCTTGTCCTGCCTGGTTACATTACAGTCATACAGTAGCTCCAAAGTCCCACTGGCGAGGCCAGCATCCATTAATCAAGCTGGGAATGGCATCAGTGTTTATTTGAGTGTGTGTGTGAGAAGAGTTGGAAACTACGGCTTCAGTTGCCAGAGAATTCCAATAAACACCTACAGTACAGATATACATTATATTACATGACAGGCAATTCATCTGTTAGACCAATTAATATAAGGCTACATATTGGATCCCATGTGTGATATTGAATTAGATTTTCTACATTCAAATTTAGATTTGTTCTTTTTCGATTAGCTCGATTCCTCTGGCTCCTTTACATGTGGACCTTCAGGTATTACAGGCAAATACAGATTAATCGTGTACTAAAATATGGAACATTAATAAATCAAATGAATAAGTATTTTGTGAACTAAGATAGACAGACAGATATACAGACAGATAGATAGATAGATAGATAGATAGATAGATAATAGATAGATAGATAGATAGATAGATAGATAGATAGATAGATAGACAGACAGATATACAGATAGATAGATAGATAGATAGATAGATAGATAGATAGATAGATAG